>NC_086114.1:39500000-39800000 GCF_963921235.1 Mobula hypostoma
GCGTGTGCTGATTTTTGTGAGTTAAATTGCGAGGTGGGTGTGCTGGTTTTAGTGAGTTAGACTGAGAGCTGGTTGAGCTGGTTTTAGTGAATTAGACTGAGAGGTGGGTGTGCTGATTTTAGGGAGTTAGATTGAGAGGTGGGTCTACTGGTTTTGGTGATTTAGACAAACAGGTGGGTGAGCTGGTTTTAGTGAGTTAGATTGAGAGATGGGTGTGCTGGTTTTAGTGAGTTAGACTGAGAGGTGGTTGGACTGGTTTTAGTGATTTAGTTTGAGAGGTGGGTGGACTGGTTTTAGTGAGTTAGAGTGAGAGGTGGGTGAGTTGGTTTTAGTCATTTAGACAGAGAGGTGCGTGTGCTCGTTTTAGTGAGTTAGTTTGAGAGATGGGTGTGCTGGTTTTAGTGAGTTAGACTGAGAGACGGGGAGGCTCGTTTTAGTCAGTTAGATTGAGAGGTGGGTGGACTGGTTTTAGTGAGTTAGAGTGAGAGGTGGGTGTGCTGATTTTAGTGAGTTAGATTGAGAGGTGGGTGGACTGGTTTTAGTGATTTAGACAAACAGGCGGGTGAGCTGGTTTCAGTGAGTTAGATTGAGAGGTGGGTGAAGTGGTTTTAGTGAGTTAGTCTGAGAAGTGGGTGTGCTGGTTTTAGTTAGTTAGACTGAGAGATGTGTGTGCTGGTTTTCGTGAGTTAGATTGCGAGGTGGGTGTGCTGGTTTTACTGAGTTAGACAGAGGTGGGTGGACTGCTTTTAGTGAGTTCGACTGAGAGATGGGTGTGCTGGTTTTACTGAGTTAGATTGAGAGGTGGGTGTGCTGGTTTTAATGAGTTAGTTTGAGAGGCGGGTGGACTGGTTCTATTGAGCTTGACTAACAACTGGGTGAGTTGTTTTTTGTGAGTTAGATTGAGAGGTGGGTGAAGTGGTTTAAGTGAGTTAGACTGAGACGTTGGTGTGCTGGTTTTAGTGAGTTAGACTGAGAGATGCGTGTGCTGATTTTTGTGAGTTAAATTGCGAGGTGGGTGTGCTGGTTTTAGTGAGTTAGACTGAGAGCTGGTTGAGCTGGTTTTAGTGAATTAGACTGAGAGGTGGGTGTGCTGATTTTAGGGAGTTAGATTGAGAGGTGGGTGGACTGGTTTTGGTGATTTAGACAGAGAGGTGTGTGTGCTCGTTTTAGTGAGTTAGTTTGAGAGATGAGTGTGCTGGTTTTAGTGAGTTAGACTGAGAGGTGGTTATGCTGGGTTTAGTGAGTTAGACTGAGAGGTGGTTGGACTGGTTTTAGTGATTTAGATTGAGAGGTGGGTGGACTGGTTTTAGTGAGTTAGAGTGAGAGGTGGGTGAGTTGGTTTTAGTCATTTAGACAGAGAGGTGCGTGTGCTCGTTTTAGTGAGTTAGTTTGAGAGATGGGTGTGCTGGTTTTAGTGAGTTAGACTGAGAGGTGGGTATGCTGGTTTTAGTGAGTTAGACTGAGAGATGTGTGTACTGGTTTTTGTGATTTAGACTGAGAGGTGGGGAGGCTGGTTTTAGTGAAGTGGACTGAGAGGTGGGTGAGCCGGTTTTAGTGAATTAGATTGAGAGGTGGGTGACGTGGTTTTAGTGAGTTAGACTGAGAGGTGGGTGTGCTGGCGTTAATGAGTTAGACTGAGAGGTGGGTGTGTGGGTTTCAGCGATTTAGACTGAGAGATGGGTGTGCTCGTTTTAGTGAGTTAGATTGAGAGGTGGGTGGACTGGTTTTTGTGAGTTAGACTGAGAGGTGGGTGTGCTGGTTTTAGTGAGTTAGACTGAGAGGTGGGTTTGCTGGTTTTAGTGAGTTAGATTGAGAGATGGGTGAGCTGGTTTTAATGAGTTAAACTGAGTGGTGGGTGGTCTGGGTTTAGTGAGTTAGACTTAGAGGTGGGTGTGCTGCTTTTAATGAGTTAGTTTGAGAGGTGGGTGGACTGGTTTTAGTGAGTTAGACTAACAGGTGGGTGAACTGGTTTTAGTGAGTTAGATTGAGAGGTTGGTGAAGTGGTTTTAGTGAGTTAGACTAACAGGTGGGTGTGCTGGTTTTGGTGAGTTAGATTGAGCGGTGGGTGGACTGGTTTTAGTGAGTTAGTCTGAGAGGTGGGTGTGCTGGTTTTAGTGAGTAGGCTGAGAGGTGGATGTCCCGTTTTTAGTGAGTTGGACTGAGAGGTGGGTGTGCTGGTTTTAGTGAGTTAGATTGAGAGATGGGTGAGCTGATTTTAGTGATTTAGACTGAGGTTGGTGTGCTGGTTTTAGTTAGTTCGACTAACAGGTGGTTGTGCTGGTTTTAATGAGTTAGATTGAGAGGTGTGTGGACTGGTTTTAGTGAGTTAGAGTGAGAGGTGGGTGAGCTGGTTTTAGTGAGTTAGACTGAGAGGTGGGTGGACTGGTTTTAGTGAGTTAGACTGAGAGGTGGGTGTGCTGGTTTTAATGCATTAGACTGAGAGGTGGGTGGACTGGTTTTAGCGATTTCGACTGAGAGATAGGTGGACTGGTTTCAGTGAGTTAGATTGAGTGGTGGGTGGACTGGTTTTAGTGAGTTAGATTGACAGATGGGTTTGCTGGTTTTAGTGAGTTGGATTGAGAGTTGGGTGAGCTGGTTTTAGCGATTTAGACTGTAGAAGGGTGTGCTGGTTTTATTGAGTTGGATTATCAGGTGGGTGTGCTGGTTTTTGTGAGTTAGACTATCAGGTGGGTGTGCTGGTTTCAGTGAGTTAGACTGAGTGATGGGTATGCTGGTTTTAGTGAGTTAGTTTGTGAGATGGGTGTGCTGGTTTTATTGAGTTAGACTGATAGATGGGGAAGCTGGTTTTAGTGAGTTAGACTAACAGGTGGGTGAGCTGTTTTTAGTCAGTTAGATTGAGAGATGGGTGTGCTGGTTTTAGTGAGATATACTGAGAGGTGAGTGTGCTGGTTTTAGTAATTTAGACTGAGAGATGGTTGTTCTGGTTTTAGTGAGTTAGATTGAGAGGTAGGTGTTCTGGTTTTAGCGATTTAGTCTGAGAGGTGGGTGGACTGATTTTAGTGAGTTAGTCTGTGAGTGGGTGAGCTATGTCTATGGATGGTTTGAAATTATAATGTGTGCCTGTGACTTTATAAAAAATAAATGAAACAGGAGCAGTATTTGTCTCTCTGAGCCTCCTTCATGACTACCTTCATTAATTACCTTAATATCCAAATACCGTTTGATCTTGCTCTTGAACATACTCAGCAACAGTCTTCACAGGCAAATGGGAAGAGAATTTGCTTTGCACTATCATCATGTAGATTAAAAATAAAACGGGTGCCAGCCGGCTCTCCCTCCCAGATGACACCAAGATTGGCACTGTCGTGGAGAATACCCAAAACGGTCCAGGGTTACAATAAAATGTACATTGGGCGTTCCCAACATTTTTTCATGCCCTGGAGCCTTACCATTAACTGAGGTGTCCATGGATCACAGGTTGGGAATCCCTGATGTAGATCAACTGGGAAAGTGAGCAGAGGAATGCCAGCTGGAATTCAGCTCAGAGAGATAAGAAGTGATATATATTGGGAAGTGTCAGGGAATTTCCTTTCCACATAAGACTCAGACCTAGGTATTAGCGAGGAGACTCTTTATTTAAGTGACATGGGGAGTCGTCCCTCTGGAGACCAATGACTCTGCATACAATCTGTACACATACCCTCTTTATGGTTGATTCTAACGGGTATGGTTTGTTCAACATTTCCATATTTGGTACTGTTTTAAGCAAGTTCGAGAGAAAAGCACCTAAGTCATATCACCTCGTGGCATACAGCTGTAGGCTAAAGGTCAACATCACATAGTCTTATGTCTACAGCAGTAGGCTAGAGGGCAACACTAGGATTATCTGCTCATCCAGGCATTAAGCAACACAGACACACAATTCCATAGTCTTGCAAAGGTATTTACCTGACCCAGCTAGCCAAAATCCTCCACAGGAAGTTAGTTCAGAGCAGGACATATTCAGAGAATTTTAAGTTAAGAACCTTTCCCTCCAGTGACTTCATACCATTGTGAACATTACTTAATTGAAGGTGAATATAGGATTAATAAGCTGGCAGATGACACTAAAATTGATAATGTTGCTGACAGTGAAGAGGGTAGTCAAAGGTCTCAAGATGATATTGATCCTTGGTAAGATGGGCAGCACAGTGCCAAGTAGAATTTATTCCTCATATGTACAAACATTTGTATAAGGCCAAATAAGGACATCACAGAATCAATGAATGGTGGGACCCAATGAAGTATTGAGGGACCAAAATACTCCAGTGAGTAAATTCGAGTTTCTCTGATGGTGGGAGCATAAGTAGATATGGTGGTGGCGAAGGCATTCAGGGGTACTAGCTTTCAATTATAAGAATAGGAACTTTATACAACAACTTCATAAATCATTAGACCACAGTTGAAGTATTATGTACAGTTCTGGTCCACAGCTTTAAGGAGGATGTAATTACACTGGAGAAGATGTAGAGGAGATTCACCAGCATGCTTCCTGAGTTGGAGCATTTTAATGATACAGAGAGAATGGATAGGCTAGGGCTGTTTTCCTTGGAGCTGAGAAGGCTGAAGAGATCGCTGATAGTGGTTTACAATATTATGAAAGGTATAAACGGGGTAGATACTTGGGAACTTTCTCCATGCCAGAGGAGTTTAAAACCAGAGGGCAGAGCTTTAGGGGAAGGGTTGAGAGGATCCATAGGAATTGGAGGAGGAATTCTTTACACTGAGAGCTAGTTAGAATGTGGGAATACATGGCCTGAGCTGATGATGGAGGAAGATACTCTCACACATTTAAAAACTACGAATCTGAATAATGGCTCAAATCTCCAAGATAAGTAAGGCTAGTGAATGGGAGTAGTGCGGATGGTTATTTGATGATCAGTATGAACAGGATGGACTGAATGTCTGTTGTCTGAGCTGTATGACTCTGTGATCTATCATTTATTAAATGGGCTATCATTCCTCCTACTTCATTTGTTCTCAAGTTAAGTAACAAAGCAACCCAGTCACTATTGCCAGCAAATCAGTGCAATCGTCATTAAATTGTACCGATTTATTTCTATGTGAGCCATTAATTCCCTTATCATTACAATACTTAATGCATTCAGCTTTATTAAAATCAGTTTCTCCTGCATTGTCACAAATTAGAAACATTCTTAATCTATCTATCACTACCTTGAACTATTGTCTTTTCTCCTTAACTTCCTTGGTTTCTTCTCAAAAATACACTCTTCTCAACTATTTGGTTTAAAGTTTATCTGCAGCATTAATTAGTTGGTTTTGTTGGATTGGTCCCAGTCAGATTCAAGTGAAGCTTGTCCCGACTACTCCCGCTTTCCCTGAGATTGGTGTCAGTGTCTCATGAACTGAAGCCATGCCAGGTTTTCAGCCTCACTTTGCACATTCTGATCTTATCTCTCCTTTGTCAATTTACAGAGATTATTGCATTTGTGGTTCTGTTTTTTTTTGCACCCTAGCTGTTCATAGTTCTTCAGCAGGATCTCCTCCATAGTTCTACCTATGTTATTGGTTGCCATGGGAACATGAAAAGAGGGTTATTTCTCTTCAACTCATCTTCAAACTTCAGGCCATTAATCCTAGAACTGGGCAGGCAACAGAGGCTTTGGAATTCCTGCTTGTGGTTGCAATGAACAGTGTCTATCTATAAACGTTATTGTCCCATATTGCAGCTACATCCACTAGCAGATCTCCAACCTAAGTGCAAAGCTGAGGCAAATTATCTTCCCTGCACTCTCTGTAATTGTCCACACAGACTGCAGAGAGTCAAATCTGTGGACAAACGCAAGTCCTGGTGCTCCTCAAACTCTAACTTCTGGTTCCCCTCTCCCTGCCTTGGTACTCAGCCCTTTTGCACTCATGTGTTCCCAACTCTGCAGTTAAATTTTGTATGTAAAATTGTTTTCATCTTCTGTGTGATGGATTTTTGGAAAGAGGTGAGGCAAATTAAATAAAAATATCTCATTTCTTGTTAAACTAAGAGACAGATCATATTCATCCCTTCAAAATGTGTTGTTGGAATGACAAAGAAACTTGTCTGATATCATTATTTTATGAAGCCCACATTTTGGAATTTCCATGTACTTCTGGTTAAATGAAATAACTAGCAAGTTCTCAGCATCACATGTCCTCTGTAGGTTAGTTCTGCTTACAATGAATTTACATAGCTTCAGAACAAAGAAAAGGTGGTAAACAGCTATCGAAATGGACTTGGGTTCCTACTCACTAATGGCTGCAGACAAAAATCAGGAATTTTATTGGAAGAAAATTGATACACAAGAAGATGACCAGAGTGTTGGTCAATAATACAGGGTCTTGAAAAGAGAGAAGGAGATACATGAAATGGAGTCTGGACGTTCAGGTCCAAACATCTGAAGGCACAGTTTTCACAGATATTGACAAGCCCACAATGCAGATGGTAGGAGATAGAATGGTGACTACGGGAGTATTGGAATAGTAACATGGCTTAGGTAAAGTTTCAGGTGAAGATTAGCTGAAGTAGTGGCAGAGTGGGTCATTTTGTGGAGGTTGCTAACTTTTGGTTTTGTTGAGCAAATGGGGCGTTAAGTCATCATCACATTGCTGCTTCTACAAATTTGTAGCTTTTCCTGCTTCATAAAAGTGACTGCATTTCAGCAAATACCGTATTTCAAGAAGTCAATTACGATTATGGCCTTTACTACCTTAGAGGCGCTTACAACATTTAAGATGCATTTAGACAGACACTTAAATTGGCGAGGCAGAGAAGGATACAGTTCTAATACAGGCACTTGAGAATTGTGTAGGTCAGCAAGGATGTGCTGGGCCGAAGGAGCTGGATCAGGGTTTTATGGACTCTATGACAATGCAAGTCTTTCTTTATGAGAAAGGACTATGTTTACATTTTGTTGAAGCCAATACGCTCCAGATCCTTAAAGTACATTGGGTCCATGTTTCTCAAAGTTCAAAGCATATCTATTATCAGATTATGTATATTATACACAACCTTGAGATTAGTTTCCTTACAGGCAGTCACAAAACAAAGAAACCCAATAGAACCCATTAATTTTATCAATACACAATTCAACAGCTAAGTCAGTGCCTGCTTCCATATTTGGCTTTATATTGGATGATAGCTGAAATCTGGATTTTTTGAATTATTTTTTGCTGTAGCTGTGGATTCTAAGGTTAATTTGTAATATCGAATGGATAATTCTGCAGAGAAGGAAACAGATCTGGAACTGCCTTTACAAAACGGGTTTGTTCTACAAAGGTAGAAGGAGTGAGCTGGAACTTAGAGGGTTAAAAATTTTAATGGCTAGCTGTCAGTGTCAGGTTACCTCAAGAGTGTTTTATTAAACTAATCATAATTATATATGACCCATCAAAAACAGTGACAGTAAATGCAGTCTACTAGGAAAAGAAGTCTGATTGAACTCCCAAATAATAGGCTGCAGTTATGTGACAAAGGAATTCCTTACCTTATGCTATGTGGATTGATGATTTGACCAACAGGTTCAGGCAGAACAGAGAAGAAAGGGCCATTTCTTTCCCTTGCCACTGAGATATTTCTCATTTGTGCCTGCACTTTGTGCTTGTAATTGCACTGGTCTTCACTCTGATCCTACATAAAGTGTTCAGTGACTGAAGAGCAAAGATTTTTTTTTGTCTTTCTGTTGCCTTGTATTTCTAGTTCTTTAGTTTTACATTTGGTGAATCTTCTCATTCACTGTCCTTCCACCTCTGATTCTTGCAAACCTCTTCCAGTCCGAGGCTCTGTGACCTTAGCCTTCACTCCTTCCAAACTAAGATCCACTGAAAGAACCGTGAAACTCAAGTCTGACCTGTACACCACATTGACACAGTCTCTGAGACTTTCTGTGGTGTAATAGTTGTATTTCTTCTCTGGTTCTTGAATTTAGTGAACATATCTAGTAATTTTCCTCCAGTTTTTCTATCAGTGCCTGGGTAAATGCTTTAAGATAAATCAGTGGAACCAGATTTCCCCTGAACTTCGCAATGCTCTGAAATTCTACAAAAGATCAAATCTGTCATATATTGTGTTTAAGCATTATTCTTTTGTTTTACTTCTTCTCCAGCTCTTCCAAAATAGGTGAAGTGAGAGCACTTTCAATTCAAGAATCACAACTAATTGTCAAATTGTTCAATAGGGCTGAAGCTTAATGCCATCATTCCTCTAACAAGTGGGAACCACAGCAGAAGTTTGTAATATTGACAGCCTGCAAAACCCATACAGGGTGAATCTTTACATTTCTCTGCAGGATCAGTTTAGAAGAGTCAGTTTTTTTGTCTTGCTGCTGGAGACTTCTACACTCTTTCTCTGGTGCAGTTTTCAAGATTCAGCAGGAACATTGCATTTTCCTCCCTCCTGCTAATGTGTGAGGGCCATCTCCTTACCATCTACTGGTCTAGTCTTTAAGGGCTTTCCTCTGGACACTCATTTACTTCCCTACAATTCATTTAGATGGGTCTTTCCTACAGTCTTTTGGTACAAGCAATGCTGCTTCTTCAAATACCACATACTGTATATCTTAGCTAAATTTGACAGTACTGAATTTGTCTCAGCGGTACTAGTAATCACAGACTATTGGAAAATTTCTGTGGATTTACAGTTGAAAATAGCCTGTTTCAATTTCTTAACAATCTTCCTGGTATCACTTTAGCAGCTCTCTGTGTTTTAGCCTCAGGCTCTTCTTCCCCTATTACATTAACAGGGCTCTGCTTTAGAAGCTCGGTGAGTCATAGGTTCAAGGTTCAGCTTGTAAATGAACTTAGCTGCAGTGGCAAGGAAATTATTGGGCCCGTCATTCACCATCAGTTCTGCCCCATCAGCAGTTGTCCAAGCCCATGTCCCAAACTCCATGGCCGGCAATATTTTCCTTGTGCTTGAATGCCTTGGCTTGAATGCTTGTTGCGCAGATGGCATCCAACTTGGCAGTGACCCTTTGTATTTATGAATGAACAGCCTACTCTGTAATGTGGGTACCCGACAAAGAGAAGCAGCGTTATTTATATCATACGCAGCAGTTCTAATGCTGCAGCCATGCCAGTGTCGCAGTGTTTCTGAGCTTGTTCACTCTGTCTATCCTTTCACTAATTGTGTTGTTGGGTCTGGTTCACTAAACACTTTCCCAGAGGTTTTATAATGCTTCCACAGCCAGGCTTCCCTTCTCTCCATAAATAGGCAGTGTTTGCTTACGCTTTACCCCACAGATCTGAAAGGACTGAAGCTCAAAATCTGACAGTTTAAGCTGGTGAACACTGGCTGCTGCCGTCAACTCGGCCTTGTACTTAACCAGAAACCACTTTACCCAATTTACGCAGTGTGAGTCATGTACAGTAGAGATGGAGAAAACACCTCTGCAGTTTATCCATAAGCAGACAGAGGAAGGTGGCAGGGAGGCTGATTAAAACAAAACGGTTACTCTGATTTGAGTCATTAGCTTGGATCTTCACTCGGTTCTAAGCCAGCAGACGTTACAGAATATCTGTGATCAATATCCAGAGTCTTTGGGAGGATGTTTCAGGCTTTAGAGCCAGTGGCAATGAGAAGTGCACCTGAAGTAGCTTCAGTAAGCTGCCACATGTCATAGAGTACTCACTGAAACCTTGGCACACCAATAGATCTATGTCATTTCAAGCCGGTCTCAGAAATGGTATGGATCTTACTTAAATGATTAACTGCATGCTAAACCATCATACTCACCCATTACTGAAATGGTTACAAGAGGTTTTATTTCATATGGATGGTTTGATTCAATTAAGGTTCCAATGCATTGACCAAGCAACGCTAACAAGGCCATAAGAAACAGGAACAAGATGGGCCATCTGGCACCGTGAGCTTGCTCTGCCTTTCAGTAAGCTGGCTGACCCAACTATCCTGAAATTCTCTCTCTCACCACCTGATAATCCTCAATTCTCTTACTGTTTAAAAAATTATCTCACTTTTGCTTATGTTCAAAGATTCAGCTTCCACAGCTTTCTGGATCAAAAGAACACAGAAAATAGACCAGCACAAGTATAGGCCTTTTGGTCCATTATGTCTGTACCAAACACAATGCTAAAGTATGCTAATTTTCTTCTTCCTGTATATGATCCATAATACTCCATTCCCTGCATATCCATGTGTCTAACTGCCTCTATTTGCCATTATTGTACTTGCTGACAGCACCAACCCTAACAGCCCATTCCAGGCAGCTACCACTCGCTCTATAAAAGAACTTGCCCCGATCTTCTCCTTCCACCTTATCTCCTGGGAGATTTCCGACTAATTTATGCTTCTCCTAATATTATACGTAAATTTTCATCAGTTGTCCTCTCAGCCTCCGCTGTTCAGGGTGGCTAAAGGTTTATTTAAAACTATGACAGCGCTAGAGAATTGGGTTTAGTTCCTAACACTATCTGTAAGAAGTTTGTATGTTCTCCCCGTGACCACGTGGGTTTCCGCTGGGTGATCTGGCTTCCTCTCACATTCCAAAGGTGTAGGGCTTAGTAGGTCACATGGGTGTAATTGGACAGTGCAGATTCGCTGGGCCAGAAGGGCCTGTTACCATGCTGTATCTTTACATTAAATCAGATTAAAAGCAACCCATGTTCGTCTGCCCTCTCCTTATTTAGATTGTCCTCCAATCTAGGCAGCATTTTGTGAACTTCTTCTGCATCTTCTCTTATAATGTAGTGACCAGAACAGCACATAATTCACCAAGTTAGTTTTATATAGTTGAAATGTGATTTCCTGACTTTTATACTCAAAGCCCTGACCAGTGAAGGCAAGTATGACCTATTCTATTTTAACACTCTATCTACTTGGTCATTGTAGCAAGGTGGAGTGGAAAGCTTTGTTTTGTATGCCATCCCTACAGATCATTTCATCATATCACTACATTGGGGCAATAATAGAGAGAAGAATATAGTGTTACATGACAAGGTAGACTGTAAGGTTAGGAGTTCACCGTAATGTACAATTGATCTATTCAATAATCTCAAAGTAGCGGGGTAGCTGCTGTCCTTGAGTCTGGTGGTATATGCCTTTAGGCTTTTGTATCTTCTGTCTAACTGGGGGGGGGGGAAGGAAGGGAGAATGCCTCGGGTGGGAGGGATCTTTGATTATATTGGCTGCTCTCAGTGAGCTGTGGACTTGGACCCCAAGATCCCTCTTTATCACAGTGATAGTACTTCAGAAATGAATTCCAAAGACTCACGATCCTTTGTGAGAAGAAATCATCCCAATCTTAAAAGCAAACACGAGGAATTCTGCAGATGCTGGAAATTCAAGCAACACACATCAAAGTTGGGCCCTTTCTTATTCCAACACTGTACACTTGGGTGCTCCCCTCTCCTGTGAAGTAAAACAGTCCCCACGCATTTACTCTGTCAAGCCTCCTAAGAATGATTGCCTCTCATTCTTCTGAAACGAAGTAACTACAGATGAAATTTGTTCAATCTGTCTTCATCTAAAATCTTCCTGGGATCAACTGAGTGAAATTTATGTGAGCTTCAGCCAACGATATCTTTAATTAAGCAAAGGGTCCAAAGCATTAAGTAATAAAGAAGGTCATTTTAAGTAAAAGTATATTTAGTGGCAGATGTTGTGGCAGACTTAAGTTCCCCCAAAATTACAAATGAGGGCCTTATGAAACTTTGACACCTTGGCTTGTTTTTGTCCTGAACCAATCGATAATCCTGACCACCTAAATGCATTTTCAGTCCTGAATTCACTATTATTAGAGGTTTTGAGATGATGCACTTCTAAAAATGTATTCATTGTCAATTAAAATAGCTGAAGTTATTGATCTTGTTGATTTTATGTCTCATACATTTGCATAATCTATTTAAAATGAATGACTCACAAACTGTTTATTACCGTTACCGCTAAGGCCTAGAACTCTTGAATTTGCAACATAATTGATATTTTGATGTACTCTGCATGAGTTGAATACAACATGTGTAAAATGGTGAAACAATTTCCAATATATGTTCAGCAGGGAAGCCTTGGTTTTGCTTCCCTGCAACAAGGCATTGCTGCAACAATTAAACTGTCTGAGTATTGTAAAGTAGAGAGACTAGTTAAACGTTCAAGGGAAAAAGGAATATGATAATACAATTCTTAAAAAAAAGTAGGTGGTAGAATATTAGATTTTCATTCAGGGTTTTATAATCAAGATTGAATTCAACTACACTTTAGATTTAATTAAAAGCAGGCTTATATTCTCAAAAGTTTGAATGCAAGCACAAGTCAGTCAATCTGATGCTCAACATCTGTGCTATAATTTTACACAATTCCAGTACAGCATAATCATTGTTAAATGTTCTTCTCTCGGGCATCATTCTTATGTGGTTAGATAAACCTGGTCTGGCTTATGAAACTCCCATCTTCAGTTCCTGTTTGCTCAGTGCTCTTCCTGCTAGACATAGTGGCGAGCTCTGATCTCAGCTCCGAGCTATTACAGCTTGGGGCATTGGAGTTTGGAATTCAAATCCAATGTCATCTGTAAGAAGTCTGTATGCCCTCCCCTTGGAATGTGTTGAGTTTTCTCCGGGTGCTCAGTTTCTTCCCAAAGTCCAAAGATGTACTAGTTAGTAGGTTAATTGGTCATTGTAAATTGCCCAGTGATTAGGCAGGGTTAAATTGGGGGTTGCTGAGTGACACAGCTTGAAGGGCCGGAATTTATCAATAAATTTGATAAATATTGAACAGGACATTGCACCACGTTGAATGTGGAGGAATAGAGTAGGTTGGATTGTTCTACTGGGCGATAGCATGCCCCAAAGGGTTGAATGGCCTCCTGTCTTTCCTCACTTGGATGACTGAGCCCCTTTTAAAAATAAATGTTGCCTGTAGTTAGTAACTTCTGTAAACAATGAGAACGTAATAAAACTAAACCCGAGTTTGCTGAAGTTCAAAATATATTCAGTAGTTTTCAATCAAATGATGGTATGAACATTGCACAACATCTAGAAGCTGGAATGTTAATAGCCACATAGCGTAGTCCAAAACAGGAGTTCTGATAAATCAGATTTGGCTGCTAAATCACACTTGGATAGTAGTTATTACATTGTAATGACCAAGCTAACAGATCTTGTACAAAACAGCCATTGAATCTGGAAATGGGTGACTAGGTAGGGGAGTGAGGAAAGCAATCTATATTCTAAATGTATTGGAAGGGGAAAAGTGCTGGTTGAGAGGGAGGGGACTGATGGAAATCAAAATACAACAGATGCTGGACTTGTGTATAAGAGTCTGCAGGTCAACAGAAAGAGAATAAGAGTTAATGTGTTAGTTCTGTCTCCACAGACAGCGCTTGACATGCTGGGTTTTCCCAGCACTTTCTGTATTGTGAAGGTAATGGTTGCAAGACTCTGAGGAAGGCATATTAAGAGCTGTCTGAGGCTCTTGGAAGGACATTTGGGCAGAGAGAAGAGAAAATAAAGCAAATAGTAAAGGAGAAGTACATAGGCAAGATGGAACATGTTCAAAGCAGAAGAAATGCAGTGAAAACCAATGGTGGAGGTTAACATAACAACAAAAGGCCAGGAACACCAACTGCACAGCTTTGCAAGGAGTTGAATGAGATTTTTTTTTTATTGTGTGGTTAGGTGAGGAATCAAGACAGGATCAGTGCTGAGCAGTATTAAGATTCTGTCACAAGATTAATTAGCCCTTTTATTTAAGGGTTCTATATTCAATGCTGTTATCAGTTAGGACATTAAGAAGAGAAGTTATGTTGTAGTTGTCAGTGAGGCCACATTTGGAATTTGTGTTTGGTTCTGGTCACCCTCTATCAGAAGGATGACATTAAACTGGAAGGAGTGCAAAGGAGATTTTCAAAGGTTTTCGAAGACTTTAGGGGCTGAGTTATGAACAGAGTTTGAGCAGGTTGGGGCTTAAATTGGATGAATGTGCACAGTCCTTTAACCTAAGGATATGGAATCAAGAACTAGAGAACACAGATTTAAGGAGAGGGGGGGAAGAGATTTAATAAGAACTGAGGAGCAACTTTTACACCCAGACATTGGTCAGTATATGGAGTGAGGTGCTAGAGGAAGCAGTCGAGGCAGGTACATTAACAACGTTTGAAAGGTACTTGGAGAGGTACATGGATTGCAATGGTTTGAAGCGATATAGGCTAAATGTGAGCAAATGGAATGATCTTAGGTGGGAATCTTGGTCAGCATGGATCTGTTGGGCCAAAGGGTCTTTTTCCATGCTGTATGGTTCTCTGATTCTGTGACAATAGGAAAATAGGGAGAATCTGCATAACAGCTTTAGTGACAGAAGTATGCTAGATTGTGAATGCTGATTGCATACAATAACCTTCCGGGCATGATGGTGGAGCATAGTGTTCTGGAGAAAATGTGATAGAGAAATCTGCCTGTCACTCTAGAAGGTTTGCCTCAGGTCATCCTTGGATCAACATTTCTTCGTCTTTCTGTTCACGAGAGGCAACTATGTTACTACTTAATGTGACCTAAGATTTAATATCTCTCTTCACTCCCAGTGTCTCTGAATGTGAGCTCCACAGAACCTGTCAGAGCCCCCAGAGTGTTACTAGCGAGTAATCTAGACGGTGTCTCTCAGGAATGTATCTAGCCTGTGATAATCCTGTCAGATAACACACCAATCAAACAATATTTTGCAGTCATCAGAAGCAGTTTTGTTGGGGGTAACGCTGGAGTTAATGCCCAGTGTTACTTTGATCTGGAGTTGTGACACGTCTGGAGGTTATACATCAAGCTAAAAATTAAGGCTGTGGACGTCTTTGTAGTACGTTTGCTGTGGGCAGTACAAATGGGAATTAGCTTGTCCATTACCCTCTTGTAGGGGAACCCTGCTGAGGGCACTAACCTCAGGCATCTCTAAAGCTGTAGCCAATGAGAACTCATAGTCTGAAGTATGTCGTGGAGATATCCAATTAAGTTTTCCCAGCAGAGAGGAGAATTCAACTGAGTGTGACCTAGGAGCGGGGTGAGCATAAACTGAGTGACCAGGGTATGAAGTGGCTGCAAGATGAGTGCGAATTCATGTGCATTTCATTCACTTCCTGTGAGCAGGCTGTGAACTGGGGCTGAGACGAGTTTGAGCTGGATGTGAGCCGCAGGTGCTCAGTGCAAGGTGGGTGTGAGCTGGGTAACTGGGTGTGAGGTGTGTGCTCCAGATGTAAGCTGTGTTGAGTTGGGTTTGAAATTGCAGTGATTTTATCGTGCCATGGGGGAAGTTGTGTTTGTGGATTGTAGCTGAGTGCGAGGTGATTGTTAGTTGGATGTGCATTCATTGTGATCTGGGTGTTTCTGTTATTTAAATATTCCTGTGATATTCGTACTATATGTGGGTGTTAATGCACGTTTTGCAATCATTGCTATATACATATTGCAGTATATTTATTATGTAGAACAGTACTGACTGAGCAATATCAGGGTTGCTGTACGTATGTCAAAAATTTCAGGGCATTGGCATGTCTGCTTTATATATCTGTCATGCCATATCTGTGCATTATAACATCTGAAAGTATTAAAGTCTCCGAAATTGCCACAGACATTCCTTAAGATATTTTGAAATGATCCAATACTTTGCATTGTTCCCCATGATGGCTTTCCCAGGTTAAAGAATGAGAAGCTGTAACAAAAACCTGCAATGTGCCTGCTCATAACTTCATATCCAATGGAAGTTCCGACTGCAAAGATTCCAAAAGGCTTCCTCAGGTATCTGAAGCTGGAACCAGAACAAAGCAGAAAGAATTTGAAGGGTTTGGTTGTTTGTGGCAGCAAGAATAATGCACTCTGATTTCGTAACACCTGAGCCCAGGCCGGCATGAAACCACAGCCACAGCGGACAGAGTGCTAGGCCTCACAGAGCGGAGGTTTACCTTCTCAGTATTAGTGGAGATTAAAGCAGAGACAGCGGATAAAAATGAAGTGCTCGAGGAAGAATAGATGTGATTGGAGCCCACCTTTGGTTTCAGTAAAAACAAACTAGTAAACAATGATTCCAGTTCAAGCTTGTTTTAAGATTAAACCTACCTACATTCCCACCCTAGTTGTGAGATGCAGCATTGGAATGAGAGGGAGGGAGTGTCCATTCACTTGTGTTGCTTGGTGTTAATAGCCTGGGTTAAAACAGGGTTTTGATTTGGAACTGACAGCTAAGAGGCAAAGGAAGATGATCCCTAAACTGTATCAGTTGTTAAATGAATAGCGCTTGCACAGAACATGGCTCTTGACAAAGCCCTTTGGTCATTGCTCTTATAATTTTTCATTTGATTGTTGTATGTTTTGAGTTTTGCCTCTTCAGGAACTTGCCCTAAGGGTCTAGTGTTCGTGAACATTGCTGTATCTGTGGTTTTGCTGTGTACAGCTGCTCAGCCATATTTGCCAATGTAACAGAACCTGGCACTTCAAGATAAGTTCATTGGCTGCAAAGCTCATTGGGGCACTCTAAGATTATGCAAGGTGTGAAAGCATGGCACAGTAACGTGGGGTCAACATAACACTATTACGGCGCCTGCAACCAGGTTCATTTCCGCAGCTGTCTGGAAGGAGTTTGTACATTCTCTCATGACTACGTTGGTTTCCTTTGGGTTATCTCGTTTCCTTCCACATTCTAGAGCGTATGGTTTAATAGGGTTGTTGGTCACGTGGATGTAGTTGAGCAGCGTGGGCTCTTTGGGCCAGTAATGCTTGTTACTGTGCTGGATCTCCAAATAAATAAATAAATGTAATTGCCTTCCTTTCTGAAGGATGTTTTCATTATATATAACATCTTGTATTTAAATAACATCATTATCGTTGCAAGGAGTCGAATTACAGGATTACTAACTGATGCAACATGGGCACGCAGCTCCACAAGGAGGGGAAGCAAAAATCATCAACATGTGAAGAGGTTTGGGCAGGGTGTTGCTGTGTTTAAAGCAGATGAAGGCATGTAGAACACAAAAAATGGCAAAGCGCCAACAGCCATACTTGGCGGAGTACAGAGATCTTCGAGGGCTCCATGCCGAAAGAGACGACAGAGATAAACTCCCAAGCGTGCACCTCTCGCACAAACTCTAGTGCTCCCAGAACACGGTCTGCACAATCAGGAAAGCTCGCTCTACTCTCTGAAGATGCAGAAGAGAGCTGGACTATGTACATCTATACTAACATCATTCCACAGAGGAGCAGTAGAGAACATCCTAACAAACTGAATCACTGCATGCTACGGAAACTACATTGTAGTGAATAGGAGGGCTCTAAAATGGGTAGTAACATCATGAAGGATCCTACCAACCCTCCTCATGGACTATTTGCCCCACTCCAATCAGGGATGTTGCTATGTAGCATCCATGCCAGGACCACCAAGCTCAGAAATATTTACTTTCCCCAAGCAGTAAGACTGATCAACACCCACTAACCCATCCCCAACCACCACTACTTCATCATTTCCTATCATCACCTTTTGTACAGACACTCCTGTGCCTAGTGTCACTTTATGAACATACAATCAATCTATGTACATAAACTATTTTATGTATTTATATTTATTGTGGTTTTTATTATTATTATTGTGTTCCTTATCTTATTGTGTTTTTTTGTGCTGTATCAGATCTAGAGTAACAAATATTTCATTCTCCATTTCACTTGTGAACTGGAAATGACATTAAACCACCTTGAACCTTGAATTTCATCTCTGATGTGTTTTATGGAGAGTGCAGATAATAAAGTATTTGTAGTTTATTAATCAGTAGTCTAATTGCTGGTCAGCTAATGATATTTCTTCCTGATATCTTCATTGTTTATTCTATTTTACTGTGTTTAGAATCATAGATTACATGGATGGGCTATCATCTGAAGCAGTTTCCTGAGGAATAACAAGTGGAGTTAGACTGCCGACATAAATATAAAGCAATCATAGACAAACACAAACACAAACACAAACACACACACACACACACACACACACACACACACACACACAAAGCCCGCACAGAAGCTTTCCTCAATCACTTCCATTTGCATGCATTCATATAATTAAAAATAAACTCCCACATATATGCACATACAAACTCATAGCTATACAAACACACCACACGAAACCTTACACATGTCGATGATCATGGACACAGACCGACACACAGTTATACCTACAGTATGCAGATAAGCACACTCGTGCAGCCTTCCTCACATAGTCGACCGCACACATTCTGACCCCCAGGTGTATTCTCACAGGATGAGTATCCCTATACCGTACCTGTTCTCTAAAGTGCCTCAGTACATCCCATTTATACTGAAAGTGTGTTTGTTTTCCAGGCCGGGACATGGCGAGTACAACTTTACCTGGCTATCCTCCACATGTGCCGCCGACTGGCCAGGGCAGCTACTCCACCTCCACACTGGCAGGCATGGTACCAGGTAACTTCCCAGCTTACTGAGATAATGTCAGTGTGAAGAGGAAAAAGTGGTAAAAATGTCTTGATTTTCCTGTGACAATGCATTATTATTGCTGAGAAGATGGTGCAATTGGTTACTGTGTCTGGGGATATAAATGTGACTCAGTGAAGACAGCTTCAGACTACAGGAGCAGCTATTGACATGCTGAGCAGATGGAATGCTTACTCAGAACCCGGGATAGCGTAATGGATCAGCTGAGGACAGGTAATGCAGGGCTTACAGGTAATAACTCTCAGAAAGTGACAGGGAAGGGATTTACCACATTGGGCAGGCACTCACCTATTATTTAGAACGTAGAAATCTACAGCACATTACAGGCTCTTCGGCCCACAATGTTGTGCTGACCATGTAACCTACTCCCGAAACTGCCTAGAATTTCCCTAGAGCATGGCTCTCTATTTTTCTAAGCTCCATGTACCTATCTAAGAGTTTCTTTAAAGACCCTATTGTATCTGCCTCCACCACCGTCACTGGAAGTGCATTCCACACACCCACCACTCTCTGTGTGAAAAATTTACCCCCAACATCCCCTCTGTACCTACTTCCAAGCACCTTAAAACTATGCCCCCTTGTGTTGGCCATTTCAGCCCTGGGGAAAATACCTCTGGCTATCCACATGATCGATGCCTCTCATCATCTTATCCACCTCTGTCAGGTCATCTCTCATTCTCCGTCACTCCAAGGAGAAAAGGCCAAGTTTTTAAAGGCCAAATTTATTCAATCTTTATTTCAAAATTTTTTTTTTCAAAGCACTTTTTTGTTAATGACCACAAAAACTTCTGAACAATCCTTTTGAAGATGCAGTCAAAGTCAAAGTCAATTATTACAAGAAAGAGCATAATTAGAATAAACAATAACACAAGAACACACACAAAATGCTGGATGAACTCAGCAGGTCAGGCAGCATCCATAGGAAAGAGTACAGTCAGTGTTTTGGGCCTGAAACGTCGACTGTACTCTTTTCCGTAGATGCTGCCTGGCCTGCTGAGTTCCTCCAGCATTTTGTGTGTGTTGCTTGGATTTCCAGTATCTACAAATTTACACTTCTTTGTGGAAAAAATAACATAAAGTCTATTTTAAAGCAAAGTGATCAAAGAGGTCACAGTGATTAGGGGTTTTTCCAGTTGATTCAGGAAGCAGCTGTTCTTAAACCTGCTGGTGTGGGACTTCAGGCTTCTGTATCTCCTGCCTGGATGGTGGGAATTTTTGACGATTGACGATACCTTCATGAGGCAGCTTTGCCTGCAGGTACTACAAGTGGTCTGTTACCGTATTGCTTTTTTTTCTTTTTGGGATTTGGATACAGGTAACAAGACTGGCTTTTATTGCCCATACCTAATTCTTCCTCTAAACATAGTGCTGACCCACCTTCTCAAACCACTGTTGTCTGGCTGGTGAAGGTGCACCCCAGTGCTGTTGATGAGGGAACCCCTAGATTTAGTCCCATTAACAATGAGGGAATGGTAAATTGGTGGGGAATTCGCAGCTGGTGGTGTTCACATACAGTTTCTGCCTGGATACTCATTGGTAGTAGAGGTTGTAGGTTTTGGACGTATTGTTGGAATAGTCTGAATGAGCAGTATCAGAGTATTTTGTTGTACACTGAGTTACAATGCGCTAGTGGTGGAGGGAATGAGTGCTCAGCAGGGTGGATGGGCTATCAATTAAGTGAACTGTTCTTTCCCTGGAACTTCATGAGAGATGTTGGCATTACAATCATTGAGGCAAATGGAGAGTATTTCATCAAACTTAGTGTATTTTAAGTGCCTTGTGGATGTTGTAAAGGTCTTGGTAAGTGGGGTCATGTTTGAGTGGTAATGATTCTCTTCAGCCTGCTGTGTAGGATTACAGACAAGAGGACTGTATGACACACAGAGGGCCAATGACCTATCCAAGTTGTACAGATGCTTTGACTTAGTCCTGTTTCCCTACGCTTTCCTTATACTCACAAAATGTTTGATTTTTTTAAAAAATCTACCAAGGATAGTGTTTCTGCCTGTATATGGATTGGGCAATCAATTCCAAATTTCCCAAAAATATCCCCTGAGCAATTTTCAGAGATGATTTGAAAATTGTGACTCATTAATTAATGGTAAATATTTTACTGCTTTGTGATTGTGATGTCCGCTGAAATGCCATCATTCCCTCTGCATTATTCTTTACCTTTGTTCGGCCAATTGAAAGGACACCGTGACTAATCGTTAAAAAAGCAGATCATTGCGCAATTACTTCCTATTCTGATTGTTGACAGTAGCTCATTGAAGATTTTATATTACTTACAAAATATATTTGAGTAGAAACGTGAATCAAACTTTACTCTTGAAAATCAAAGCACTTTCATGCACCACTACCCAAGAGTATTGGCAGTTACATTCTGATAACACTTAAGACATTCTGTTACTAAATTTTCAAGCTGGCTTTCATAAGGTTTTTTCCTGTAAAGCTGTCAATTAAACTCCATATTGTGGGAATTCAGGATTAACCTTTTAGGGAATAAATGAGAGAAAGCACTTTAAGAATCAACAAACTAACAAATTTATGTAGCAATTTTCCTGGTCTTAGGTTGTCTCAAAGCTTTTGGCAATGTTTTACTTCTGAAGAAACTGACCACACTTTTCCCAAGGGTTTTTAAAGATTGGCAATAAATGCTGGTCCTGACAACGTGTCCTGATTCCAAAACATGGATATAATATGTGTAACCGCTAGGGTAAGAATAAGTCGCATGAATTGGCTACGGTTGATCCACTTTCCTATCTCCTGTTGCGAGTAATTTGACAGCCATGACTTAAATGATAAGAAGTTCATTTCCAAGTCAGGAGCTAGTGGGTTGGTCCTACTCCAGAAACTTGAGCACAATATTCAAAGTTGTGCCGTCTGAGTGTTTTTGGACAATGGTGCATCTTTCAGGTATGATGATGAAGTGAGGTAAAATACCCCATGGCACACTTTGAAGAAGATACAAGGAGTTTTCTTTTTATTCCTTTTCAATATTTATCCATTGGTTACTATCACTACAACTGATCACTTTGACATTATTTCATTGTTGCTCCTGGCTGCTGCAAATTCTGACATCAGTGGACAAAAGTACTCCATTCAGTAACAGGCGTTTCCAAATGTTCTGAGGTCATGATGACCCTCTGTAAATATAACCTTCTGTAGTGATATTAATTGACGAGTAATACTCCTCTTTTAGAATGTCGCTGCTCTCTTGTGTAGGGAGCACGCCAACTTGAATGATAAAGCTCAAATTTCAGAAGTGGGGTTGCACCCTGACATTACCATGACCAATTTAAAGGAGTTTTGCTGTTTTGCCAGGATTATAGCAAGACCGTTCAAAGTTTGTGATGGGATTAAAGGAGGAAGTACTGAGGTTGAATGGAGTTTGATCAGCAGGCACTTCTGTGGACATTGTACATTAGAATGATATTCCCCTTGATAATCCTGTAAATGTAAATGCATTATTATGGGTATTGTTCTTACATGTCAGAGGGGAGCAGTGTAATACTGGCTGCCAAATATTGCTGTTATACGATGCTACCTGTTTAAGTATGCTTTGGGATGGATGGCTGCTCCTTGGGTTGCAACGCTGATTTCAAAATCCTCCTGAGCCAGCTCGGAATTATCAGAATTATCAGATACGTTTTTTTTTACCTTCGGAACCTTAGTGATTTTGTTTGTCCCTCTGTGAGTGAAGCTTCTGCCCCACAATCTTAGCCAGGCAGCCAAGCATTAACTATGTCTGCAATATGTTGATTTACATCAGACTGGAAAATAAATCCATGCATTGCCACTTTCATATTCCCTCTGCCAGTGTACAGGGTATGAAGCTCACTGTCAGAATTATCTGGGAATAACCAGCCAGTGTCCCCACTTAGCACATTGCTGGTTTGCAGATGATTCCTGTTTCCACTGCAGAAAGGTCAGATGTTTTTGATGACGCCAACATCAGATTAATTTCTCGCAGTGAGATTCTGGCCTTGGAACTATATCTTTGCGCGTAGTTTGTGGACGTTTCGTTAGCCGTGACTGGGAAATGGTCATCAACAGCTGGCAGCACAAAATTTTACTTTCCAAATTCGCTGAGGTCTCTATACCTGTATATGAGAGCCTGGAGAGTTCATCAGCAGCGGTATTCCGTTTATTCTGGGGTTATGGCTATTCTGTGATAGTAGCCTGCCATTGTTGTAGACCCAATGCTGGCAACTGGTCTTGTATAAAAGGGTGACTTCAGTCCAGTAATGGCCAATGAGAACATGTGGCCTCCATGGTGAAGAAAGATGAGAGCCCTTTTCTGTTGTGGATTTGTGCATAATCCTCTTGCTTCTTGTCAAAAGGTAGGAAGATGGATGATAGAACATTGGACGACTATGCAGGAGGGAAGGGTTAGACTGATTTTGGAGTAGATTAAAATATCAGCACAATGTGATGGGCCAATGGGCCTGAACTGTACTGTTATGTTCTATGTTCTAAGGGGGCTGCTCATATCCATTAGGTGATGAAGCCAACCTCCAACACTTTTGAAAGCATCCCAGTGCCCCTTCCTTGTTGCAATGGATGACTCACTGATAAGTGAGTGGTGCACTTTGGAAGGACAAATTCCAAGACAGATTACAAAGTAATGGCAGGATACTTGGTAGTGTGGAGGAGCAGAGGGATCTGGGGGTACATGTCCACAGATCCCTGAAAGTTGCCTCACAGGTAGATAGGGTAGTTAAGAAAGCTTACGGGATGTTAGCTTTCATAAGTCGAGGGATAGAGTTTAAGAGTCGCGAGGTAATGATGCAGCTCTATAAAACTTTGGTTAGGCCACACTTGGAGTACTGTGTCCAGTTCTGGTCGCCTCACTATAGGAAGGATGTGGAAGCATTGGAGAGGATACAGAGGAGATTTACCAGGATGCTGCCTGGTTTAGAGAGTATGGATTATGATCAGAGATTAAGGGAGCTAGGGCTTTACTCTTTGGAGAGAAGGAGGATGAGAGGAGACATGATAGAGGTATACAAGATATTAAGAGGAATAGATAGAGTGGATAGCCAGCACCTCTTCCCCAGGGCACCACTGCTCAACACAAGGGACATGGCTTTAAGGTAAGGCGCGGGAAGTTCAAGGGGGATATTAGAGGGAGGTTTTTTACTCAAAGAGTGGTTGGTGCGTGGAATACACTGCCTGAGTCAGTGGTGGAGGCAGATACACTAGTGAAATTTGAGAGACTACTAGACAGGTATATGGAGGAATTTAAGGTGGGGGGGTTATATGGGAGGCAGGGTCGGCACAACAATGTGGGCCGAAGGGCGTGTACTGTGCTGTACTATTCTATGTTCTATGTTACACTTAGCAGTGACCCTCTGTTACTGTTCTTCCTAATGGTAGGCCTCATCCATCTGCA
This sequence comes from Mobula hypostoma, assembly GCF_963921235.1. Taxonomy (NCBI): domain Eukaryota; kingdom Metazoa; phylum Chordata; class Chondrichthyes; order Myliobatiformes; family Myliobatidae; genus Mobula; species Mobula hypostoma. The sequence goes on from NC_086114.1 coordinate 39,523,828, forward strand.
ATAGCATCTGGAGAGGCATTTGCACTGAGACAAGGTCCTGCAATGACCTGAGAGCAAGACATTAAAATTACTCCGTTATAATAAATAAATAGATCATCTATCTCATTGAAACCTAGCAAATATTGAAAGGCCTAGATAGAGTGGACGTGGAGAGGATTTTTCAAAATTGTGAGGGAGTCCAGGACCAGAGGGCACAGACTCAGAAGAGAAGATTGCCCCTTTAGAAGAGAGATGATAAGTTAACCCAGTTGGTGGTGAATCTGTGGAATTCATTGCCACTGATGACTATGGAGGGTATATTTAAAGTGGAGGTTGATAGGTTCTTGATTCATCAGGATGTCAAGGGTTATAGGGAGAAGGCAGGAGAATGGTCAAATGGTGGAGCAGATTCAATGGGCCGATTGGCTTAATTCTGCCCATACGTGATCTTACAAATAGTGCAAAAGAGGCGTAATGAGGTAGAGTTTATGGACCATTCAGAAATCTAATGGCAGAGGGGAAGAAATTGCTCCTAAAGCATCAGGCCTGGATCTTCATGCTCCTGTGCCTCCTGTAGTAATGAGAAGAGGGCATGTCCTGGATGGTGAGAGTCTCTAATGGTGGATGCATCATTAAATATGCACTCCCTCTTGAAGATGTCCTCAGTGATGGTGGTGGTGGATTGGGGGGACGGTAGTATACCAGTGATCGAGCTGGCTGATTCCATAACCCTCTGCATCCTCTTCCAACCCTGCACATTGGAGCCTCCATGCCAAGCTGTCATGAAAGCCATCAGAAACCCGCCATGTGACTTTGTGTGTGTCCCCCATCCAAAGACATGCTGGCTGGTAGACATCCTGCTGTAGGATGGTGGTGAAATCTGGGGAAGATGATGGTAAAATGGGCAAAATAAAACAGTATTACTATAAAAATGGTGCTTTATGGCAGACATGGACTCAGACTTGTTCTCCCTGCTCTGTGATTCTATGGTGTCCCCATGTTGTTTTGTTCTTCCTCTTCTTATTTCCTAAGTACAGGCCACTGGACAAGCTGCTGGTCCATCAGTATCACATTTGCTGTGAGGACCCCAATGCCCTCAGAGCCGCTGGGGGCTTCCTCGAAAAGTCAGGATACTCTTCAGAGCAGGATGTGCTGTATGCTGAGGTTACAAATCTGTGCCTCAGCCTGCTGCTGCCCAGTAACATTGGCTATTGTTTTTGGTTGACCATGATTACTGAAAATCTGGTTTCCTGATCTTTTTTCACATTCGTCTGAGTATGCTCAGCGTTTCATCCAGTGTGCGTGCAGTGCTACGTAGCAGCTGATTATTTGGATCTTGCTGTCCATGCTATCCTTGGTGGTATGTGCCTCTACATATAACCAAGCAATCTGCAGCTATTTGTTTTCATATTTTATCCACTTACTCGGATGGTAATCCTTATCTCATTACTCTTTTTGATCCATTCCTTCTGATCACCATTCGCCTCAGGATTGTGCAGATCATCCCTCAGTAATTGCTTCATTTTTACTTCTGTGTTGTTGGTCACAAGTGAGCCGATGCTGTCGGTGCTCAGATGAATTGTTGCCATCACAATGATACCAGAGTTTCTCCTCCTTTGGTATTCCTTTGATGTTGGCCATAAGAAGAAGATTGCATCACACACATGCACATCGGCAACCTACTCCATGCAGAACCCCAGGGAGAAATTGCATCTCACCAGACAAGTGATGAACAGGATACAAATCACAGATGATGCAAAATTCCGGAAAAAAGTCATAACAGCATAAGTATGGCAACATGACTCAGTGCAAAGCAAGGCAGCAGCTTGGATTATTGTGATGTGCTGTTGAACAACATCCCTCCATTGAAAAGAAGGGTTAATTAGGAACTGACCCACAACCTTAAAACCCTGATAGTATAAATTCTGAAGGTGGAATCATTTAATTTAATTTAAGTATTAATTGGATGTGTGTATTAAATCTGAAAGACTCAGTGTAAAGGAAAACATTTAACTTCAAAAAGTGGTCAATACAAGCGTGGGTTCTTGTTAGAACTGGAGATGATTGAATCATTTGTGAACACCTTACTTATTTTAGAATTCTCCTTAACATTGCTGGCTCTATAAGCATTCTGGATAGTTCTAAGTGTAAACACAATTAATGCACCAATATTAATAAATGAGATGAGAGAGGGAATAGAGAAAGCCAGAATGTGTATGCCTGTGTGTGTTTGAGGAAAGAGAAAAAAGAAGAAAATTGTAAAAGAGAAAGAGGAGAGGTATTGGTTAGTGCACTTGAAATGATCGGGGGAGTTCGGCAAAGATTAAAAAAAAAGATTCCGGTGAGGTAAAGACATAGTATTTGTTGGCTTTAGCAGAAAATAAATATTTGGGAAAAAATCCAGTGTTGAGGAGCAACTGAACATGTTTGATTACTATCTAAAGTGAGATGAGATAGTTTCTTCGAGTGACAGCTTACCCAGAGCTAATTATCTAATACAAACTTTCCTGAGCTATCGATAAACATTGTAGTGTGCTTTGGAAGGCCTTTGGAGCGTATCTGGTTCCCCTCTACTTAACCTGTTGTTCAGGTTCAAGAGAAGCATTTCAGGGTCAGAGAATAGAAGAAATGTCTGTAAATATTTAAATCACCGCCTTGGTCATGAATCACAAGCTCTCCTTCTACCCCAGAGCTCATGCTGGCATGCCAATCATTTGCTGTTGGAAATCTGTTTCTGAAAAAAACATTGGTTATAGGTCCAATTAGCTTGATGAAACTGGATTTCATGAACGTATTCTGGTATACAGCCCAGTTTAAAGATTGTCCCATTTAAAAAATTCCAATATAGGATGTATTTAAATGAACATATTTTTTCCAAAACGAAGTACTATAATTGCTAGAAATTTAAAATAAAACAAATTGCTGGAAATACACAGCAAGTCAGGCAGCGTGTGTGGAGAGAGAAACATTCGATGATTACATTTTAGTAAGACCATCAACTTTGAAGACTTTACAAATAAAAACCTTAATGACTAGAACATTGTGATGGCGTGTTGCCATATTTGCCTCCATAATTTTCTACTTGGAAAATTACAAGCACATCTTCAAGATTTCTGAAAAACCAAGCCTAATATTAAAATCCACAATAGCAGTATCATTTGGAAAAGCAACTGCACAGTTCCAATTAATCATTCATCATACATATTTTGTTCATGGGAGGAATTTTGTAACTTTTTAAAAATTAAACTACAGCCACCTAATGCTTTGGAGATCCTAAGTGCTAAGTTGCCTTCATTAAGTCAAATTAGCATGTGGCCACCATGAATGTCCAGATACCTTCAAGGCTGAAGTAACCTCCCCACTCCTTTTTTGGGTTGTCCATGTGGATAAAGGATGGTGCCTCCACTCCAGCTTTATGGATTCAGAGATGACTGCTGAAGCCAGTGTAGGAACTATTGACATTCCATGGATGAGGCTTGACAGGGTGGGGAGTCTGTGATATGATGGGCTCCTTCCGCCAATTTTATTCAAGATGGAGGTGCAAGCTCTATACAGATATACTGGAAGGCAGGAGTGAATCGAGGTCACTGGTGTTCCACATGATGAACCTCTGTTGCTGCCACTGGCACCATGTGTCTTGGCCAATGGCCAGTGGCATAAATGCAGAAACCCCTGTATGCTGCACACTTTTTCTGAAACTATATTCCATTGAAGCCAACTTAGTGCAACTTTTACAGACCTTAGTCCATTAATCATCAGTAGAAGTGAAATATTCTTCACTTTCCCTTCAGTCCATTCACTTCCCTTCGATCTGCATCCCATTGCCTTTAGCGTCTTCCCCTCTTGCACAATGCTTCCTTTGTGTTTAGGGGCGATATTCTTTGTTTTCATCTCTTCTTGTACATTCTGCAGTAGTTGAAATTTGTGATTTTATAGTAATTATACATGAATAAATTCTTAATGTATTCAGTGGCTGTTGACACCGCAAGGAGTATTTGAGATGCACAGTGTAGAATTATTAAGAGGAAGTGAAGGAACTGAGTAAGGGAGTAAAGGAATTGATTGTTGTGTTGTTTGGGCATGACAGAGCCACAGGAGGAGACAGAGGCCAGTATCGATCTGTTGGGCAGCACTGTGACACAAAATATGGAGCTACTATCTCACAGCTCCTGTAACTCAGCTTCACTCCTGACCTCTAGTACTGGATATGTGGAGATTGAATGGGTTTACTCTGGGTGACTTAGTTTCCTCCATATCCTAAAGACATATAGGATGGTAGGTTAATTGGTTACTATAAATGACTCTGATTGTATAAGTAAAATCCAGGAGGTTGATGAAAAATGTGGTGAGAATGAATTCTGATAAGTATAGGATGACAGGCAGCATTGCCTCAGTGTGTCGAAAAGTCTATTCCCTTGCTGAATGGATCTATGACATTGAGACTCCAATATCAGTTTCTCTGCTAAAGATTCTTTGCAATGATGTATCTGTGTAATCATCATTATTCCTTCTGTGTTGATTCGTAGCATGTTTCCTCTTTACTCTGTTTCCTGTTTATGCTGAAGTGTGTATGATGTTAATTTGACTGTGTGCTGCATGCATTAATCTGCATCACTTGTTGAATGCACTGCTCTCCCTCATGGTTGTTTCTTTGTCCCTATGCTATTGCCATTTCAGAGTAATTTTGTCCACAGAAAATTCCCAAACTGTCTCGGTCACCTACACTGGGTCACCCACATTGATTTTATTTCGATGCAGAGGCAACAATGATCTAACCGCTATCACATAACAGCTGGAAGTGGAGCAGGTTCTGAGCAGCTGAATGTCTCTTATTGAGTTTTTGCCGTAGACTACCCTGATGGTCTTCAGATTGTCATAGATGTATGAGAGTGATAAATAATTAAATTCAAAAAAATTTAAAAATGATGGAATAAAATATTAAAGAACTAAACATGTTAAATTAAAATATGAACTATGAAATTAACTGCTCTTAGAGTTGAGATCTGGATGCACTGCCATCTCTCATCATGGTGTCTCAGATTTCCACACTGGACTGAACATGAGTAGACTCAGAGCCTTCCTGAAACACAGATATATCAACCTGCCAGCTTTTACCCAGCACAATCAGATCCCATGCATTTCAAGAAAGAAGTGGGAAGCTCCTCCCTTCTGTTGTCATTTCAACACAAGCCCCCTGAGTTTTAAATGAAACTTCTTTATGTAAAAGGGCAAGCCACACCAACCCTTCTGATCTGGGCAGCATACTCTCCAAATTATACAGAGAGAACTGCTGCTTTCAGACCTTTGCCTCCTAGGCAGTTTCTACATTGAGTCCAGTACAGCAAAGCACTGCAAGGCATCAGTCCAAACTCACTACTTGAGATGTTTTTCATGGACATTCAAACCCAGTTCCTTTCATCACACAAAGATTGGAGGTGTTGTGGGTAGTGTGGAGGGCTGTCAGAGGTTACAGCGGGACATTGATAGGATACAAAACTGGGCTGAGAAGTGGCAGGTGGCCTTCAACCCAGATAAGTGTGAGGTGATTTATTTTAAACACAAAATACACTGCAGATGCTGGGGTCAAAGCAACACTCACAACACGCTGGAGGAACTCAGCAGGTCGGGCAGCATCCGTGGAAACATTGATTGATTATTTCCACGGATGCTGCCCGACCTGCTGAGTGCCTCCAGCGTGTTGTGAGGTGGTTCATTTTGGTAGGTCAAATATGATGACAGAATATAGTAGTAATGGTAAGACTCTTGGCAGTGTGGAGGATCAGAGGGATCTTGGAGTCCGAGTCCATAGGACACTCAAAGATGCAGCGCAGTTTGACTCTGTGGTTAGGAAAGCATACGGTGCATTGGCCTTCATCAATCGTGGGATTGAGTTTAGGAGCTGAGAGGAAATGTTGCAGCTATATAGGACCCTGGTCAGACCCCACTTGGAGTAATGTGCTCAGTTCTATTTGCCTGACTACAAGAAGGATGTGGAAACTATAGAAAGGATGCAGAGGAGATTTACAAGGATGTAGCCTGGATTAGGGAGCATGCCTTATGAGAACAGGTTGAGTGAACTCAGCCTTTTCTCCTTGGAGCGACGGAGGATGAGAGGTGACCTGATAGAGGTGTATAAGATGATCAGAGGCATTGATCATGTGGATGGTCAGAGACTTTTCCCAGGGCTGAAATGGCTCGCACTAGAGGGCACAGTTGCTTGGAAGTAGGTACAGAGAAGATGTCAGGGGTAAGTTTTTTACACAGAGAGTGGTGAGAGCGTGGAATGGGCTGCCAGCGACGGTGGTGGAGGTGGATAAGATGGGGTCTTTTAAGAGACTGTTGAACAGGTACATAGAGCTCAGAAAAATAGAGGGTTATTGGTAACATTAGGTAACTTCTAAGTTAAGGACATGTTTGGCACAGCTTTGTGGGCTGAAGGGCCTGTATTGTGCTGTAAGTTTTCTATGTTTCTATTCTAAATTAATGTTCCTGGTCGTACAATGCTGCTTGGGAGATGATCCAGTGGATTTTCAGTCTTCAAGCTTTGCAGATTCCTGATTTAACTTTACAGATCAATTAATTCATTTCTGCACTGCTTCAACCCTTCTGCCTTGGATTTCTTGATGTTTTTCAGTGCCCAGATACAAGGCTCAGTTTCATGACACTATTCCTTTACTCGATATGTATAAAATTCACCTCTGCGCTTTCATTTTACATCTGAGATGCTAATATTGTCACACTACCCCTTGGGTGTATACACGGTGCTAATCTTTATCACTTTGTCCCTTCTGTATATACATATTTACCATTTTAAACTTTAATGCACCATTCGCTTTGTACTCATTTTTAATACTAGTTTTCATTGCACTGCTTCTTTGATTTAAGTATATTTCTAATGGCAATTCAATGTAGCAGTAAACCACAAGAGTGAACGCAATGTGAATAATTTAACTCAGAACATGAAATTCATCCAAACACAATGAAAGGCATCGGATAGTTCTCAGCATACCATTGTCTTAAGCATTGTCTCCTGTTCTTCCTCCCCCAGGCAGTGAATTTTCGGGAAATCCTTACACTCATCCACAGTACACGACCTACAATGAAGCCTGGCGTTTCACTAACCCAGGATTACTAAGTGAGTATTGCTGTGTTACTATAGCCACACACTTAATGTCTCTTTGAGTTTAAATGATATTTTACTGTATAGTACTGAGTAAGCAAATGATTTGCACAGTGAATATTACTGCCTTAATTTCACACCATATTCAAATTGGATTCACCTTTGCAAAAACATATTGTAAACCTCAAGGTCCTGAAATTACATTTGAATTTTACTTGTTGCATTAGTAATTGAGAACATTGCAGAGTTTAGGGCAGTTTCAAGTAAATCACAGCTTCAGGCCCTGACTTAATGAGTTAGGTGATCTCATATATTGTGGCTATGAGGGTGTGGATGGTGAAGTTCCACTTATCTAATACTCTTGAATTGCTACAATAATCCAGGATCCCTACAACCCCATGACTCTGCTGATAGTGTGCATAGGTGTGTGTGTGTGTGTGCGCGCGCATGTGCCTGTGTGTGTGAGACCCTAAAAAAAATATATTTCATCTATGAAACCAAATCCACTCCAACCACTGATTGCTGGAAAAATCATTTTATTGGTGAATTGCGTTGCCAGTGTGAATTGGATTTTTTAAAGTTACTTACACTCTGCCTTAAAATTAGGTGAAATGTCACTTGGCAATTTACAATTCAAATAGTGAAATAATGAATGTAGAGAATGTAAGCTCTATTCTGCGACTAAAGCTACTTCATATATGAATTGTCAGGAATAGAAACTTATTGTGTCCAGAACTTACTGAATAGCTTTTACCTTATGGACACAACATGAGTAAAATTCCCTCTAATATTGTCTCTAACCTCAAAAGAGCAGCAGCATCCTTTTGTAGTAACATTGTCTTTGTGAAAGCACCAACTTAGACACAGTATTGTGTTCTGCACTCACACCAGGTAGAAAGCAGGTTGTAAAAGCTCTAACTTGTTTCATGTAAGACCCTGAAGTAAGCAGACAGAGAAACCTTTGTTTATTCGGTCTGGGTGGGATTTGAACCCCGATCCCAGAGGTAAAATGATAGCTCCTAACCCTCTACATAACACAGTCTACTCAAAGATGCTTTCATCTTTGTGAGGGACAAGCACAATGGCATTTATTCCTCTTTGGTCTGGTAGAGTAAATCTCACTGATAGCAGTATGAGCTTAGTATCACACTACGCCCTGAAATCCCCAGACAAAGTGGTCACCTGAACAAAATTACACCTGCTATATCCCTCCAAAGCTAAAACACTTGCTTTTAATATACCCGTTGCTATTTTCTGATCCTTCAGTGTCCTTGTTCCTTCTTTTCTCTGTAATTGCCTCTCGCCCTGCTGCCCTCTGAGACCTATTGCGCATGTCTACTTATGGTTACCCTCAGCTGCCTTAGAATCCTGCATCTATTTCCCTCCTTTAAAATTCTCCTTTAAACCTACAACTTCCATGAACCAGAATCATCCAACTTTGTCCAGTCTCACCAAATGTGCCACATTATGCAGGTTGCTAGTTTACCACTGAAAAAGGTTATTGACACTTACATATTTGATTAAACAATTGCAACTGTACAGAAATTGCACCACTGGAATGTTTGCTTTGGGAGTACTGGGCATAGTGCAAAGCTGGCTGGCTGTCCATCCACTCTCATCTCAACCCTGACCAGTTGCCACATTTATATCAGGTGTACCATCCAAGAGATTTGTTGTGGGGAGTTAATATAGTCCATCTCTTGCTTGGAATTTCCTTAGACCAGCATTGAGAAGCTGGCAATAGATAGTCTGAGGTGTTAAATATCTCAAGCAATGATGAGCATGAGAAGGCCCTCAGATCCCTGCAGCCTGCCCTATAAACCTAATGCCCTATAAAACTCTTCAGTCCTCAGCTAACCCCAAAACCACCTACTGCACTGGAGCAAGCAAGGGTAAAGCTCCGAGACCATTTAGGAAGTAAATTCTCTATTGCTAGTGGATGCCAAGACAAAGGTAAACTGAGAGCTGATGGGCTCCATTAATATGCAGATCCAACCTAGCTTCTCCTGGGAGTGCATTATTTGTTGATAAACTATATATGTCCTTCCAACTGGTCCATCTTCTCCTGTGTTAACTTTCAGGTTCCCCTTATTATTATAGTGCCGCATCCAGGGGTGCTGCACCCCCCACTGCTGCCACTGCCTACGACCGCCACTAGTTTCTATGGCAACCACATGAAACTGCAAGATGAAGCTCTTGGGCTCCACATTGTACCAGTCTGATCAATTCAATAGTGGATGAAGAAGTGGAAAACTAGAAAACTAAACTGTTAATCTGTGAATGCGATTGAAGGACTGACAATTGAGCATCAAAGTTGGTCAACGTGGGAGTCTCCGACTCTGGCTGCAAGTGTTTATCCTTCAACATTAGCTGCCATTGGTATATTTTGACTATTGGCTTTATTTTCCATGTCAGTCCCATTGATTCCTTATAGACTGGACAGAAAAAGAATAAAGAAAAGGAAACAATATCTCATTTATATATATATGTATGTATATCTTAATGAATGGATTGATTTTAAAACACATTAAAAAAAACTGCAACAGTGCTTCAGTGACTCAGCATTTGGACAAACTGATACCTCCCCACCCTTTCCCCAATGTTTGACTTGGTGATTTCAATGATTCCAAATATATATTCACTCAATAAAAGAAAGCAACAACGAAAGGGCGCCTGTTGTTTACATGGAGACCGTGTCTGGAAAGTCAAAGGCAACGCGAGAATCCTGAGGTTAAACAAGTGGACTCCTTCCCTGCTGCGTCATGTTTACAAGACGGCACCTCTCAAAACTGGCTCAGTGCTGACTCCAGTCGCTACGGATGGAGGGAACACCCCACCTCCTGCCCCATGCCCCACCCCGTCTGTTCCCTGCCCACCTGCCAGGGTTAGGGAAGACTCTGGCTGGTTTGTATACCGTCTCTATGTGGCTGCTGTGGCTCCCCTGCAACCCTTGCCCTAAGACTGTATCGGCCAAGCTCCGTGGAATACTCAGTTCACTGCAATTTGCTAGACACTTCTTTCCTATGACATACATTCTTTTCAGGAAACTACTGAAAGCAGTAAATGATACCAATGAGCAGCACCAAGTCCACGTTTAACTGTTCAAGCCCTGATGCACAGTGTGCAACAACTCTCAATGAAGTTGGTTGCGTTTTACTACAGAATTTGTTGACAGAAGGTTTAGAATGAAGACAGAAATGCAGTTTGTCATCTTCAGTCAGAGGATCTCAGAAGAGTGAAAAAGAAGGCCACAGAATAGCTGTTGTTTCTTTGTACTTTTTTTTTGCACTAGCTATCCGATTGTACCACTTACATGGTTGCAATGGGTGTAGAGTTGGTGAGGAACACCAGTCTCTGCAAGATATTGTAAAAATACTTTCCTTTATGAGAGTAAAGAAAGAGGATCAAATAGGCACTTAATTGGCTTGCATTTTGAGTTTACATTTACTGCACTCCAGTGGTGAAAGATATTAATGAAGTCTGTAGACAGATATTGCAAAATAGCTAACTATGGCATTTATAGTGAACTCTGTCTTGTGACCACCTGCCAGGAATCAAAGCTTCCAAGTTTAACAGGATTAGGAGTAAGGCTAAATTGGAATGGCTCTAACTAGGTGGAGTGTTGGGTGAAGGTTATTTACCAAACTCTGTAGGCTACGTATGACATGCTAACAGTGAGAGCATTGATTAGTCCATCTTCTCTCCACACTGTTGATATGTGCATCGCAAAGAGAAGGCCACATTCTGGAGGTAGCTTTGTTCCACAGCTCTGGCCACTTTGCACCTGCATGCAAGTCAGATAAAGATTGGTGGCACACATGCGCAAGTCATTATCACCAGGGTCAGCAGCTCAACTGTCGTGAAAGGTTTCTCTTCCCTCCCCTAAACTCACCTTTCTCATTATCCAAACCACAAGCACATTTTTTTAAAGAAAGTTATCAGACAATGCACAATCGTCACTGCCACACTCCCTGGCACTTTTGTATGTCTCTTTCCTGGTCTGATCACAAAAGCGTGTGAACAAGGAGATAACTCATTCTTTGGTGCAGCATTGAAAAGAGGGAGAAGTGGAGAAGATGACTCTGATGACAGGCAATCAGAGGCAGGTTCAGGGAGGGAACAGTCAAGAAAGAGAGAGCAGAAACAATGCATGGTGAGGAACAACCTATTTGGTACGGCTCTCTTAAACAACTGATAAAAAAGTGAATGTAATTTTTATTGCAACATTTGCCAAAGACTCGGTTATTGTTAGGTTTTTATTTACAGGACGTGTATGCATTGATTGTAAATCAGTATTATAGGTACCTACTTCTTAACAGATTTGGAATTTATATGATAATATGCAGCTGAATCTTCAATATGCATATTAATAGAACAGAATAGAGTGAACTGTGGAAAATAATAATCCCAGCAATTAATTATTGTATTGTTACTTGCAAAAAAAATTGCTGCTTTGTAGGATGATATTGCTTATAATGTGAAGGAATTCCTCTTGTATATATAAGTCACAGCTGCATCCATTAGCAAATACATCGGCACAGCAGTGTCTCGTAGATTTACTGACAAAACAGAGAAAAAAAAACAAAAAAAAAAGACTCAGCACCTGTTCTGTTAAAGTGTATTTGTGCTTTCAACAAAGTTCAAATAAAGCACGGCATTCTCTTGATTCTGGTGGGCATACAGTGCTGAGGAAAGGTAGACTTTCACAATGGACTCGTTTTGTTTTTTGTTTTTTTTTGAGAGAAGTTTTTTTTAAAACAAAGAGTTTCATCACTATGCAAATTTCAAGAATTGCTGTGCTTTTTTTTCTGTAGTTGTGCTACATTGCTAGTCTAATCTCAACCTTCTCAATTGGGAACACACACACACGCATACACGCACACATACATATACAGAACAGATGCACAATATAGGTAACATTCATGTAACAGTTGCAGCTGATATAGCACACAAATGCATACAGTACATGCACCTCACATGAATTTACAAAGGTCATACAACACATAAAGATATCACATACATTGGTACCATGCAAATAGAAACAACAAACAAGTTGCAAACACACCATACTCATAGTGACACTTCTGCAGACATACATGCAGGCTTTACACACAAATGGAATGCACACACATGCATATTGCCGCAAGCACACACACATGCACACTCACAAGCACACACACGCACACAGAAAAACACACACATGTACAAACACAATTACATACAAATGTCAGATGTGCTTGGTAGAATGAACAGGGTGTTGTTGCATTATCCAATTCTGGAAACTGTTTGATCACAGACAATTGTTTCATTGTGATTTGCCATTGCCACGTTCTTTGTGATGTGGATCTGTCTTCTGACCAAGACCTTAGTGTCAGTCAGAGCTGATTTAAACAAAGATCCATGACATTAGATGTTTTGTGACACAAATCCCAGCAGAGATCGTTGTGATCAACTCTTGCATGCTGTGGTCACTTGCTTACCCAATGTGGGGTGGGGCAGGGATTGGGTGGAGGGCCGGGGTGGGAAAGCCTGGGTTGGTAGGGAGGAGGGTTGAAAGGGAAGGGAAGAAATTGGGGCCATGTTTTGGAGAAACAAAACAAACTTGTTTCACTAAGTACAAAACGCATATCATGTGATTTTAAGATTTAATCACATGAACCCAATATAATATGTTTTTCAAATTTAAAACAAATGTACTTCCTGGGAGAATTTAATAAGGTCATTTAGAGGAACCGCAGATTTTGAGACTAAACAGTTAACTGGTGGACCTCCAGTGGGTGGGATGGGGATGAAGGTTTACAGGGTGGTGGGGTCTCTGGTAGATATTATCAAAGCTCAGCGAGAAGGGAGTGGAACACCACAGGAAAGCAGTTTTGAGTCAGGGCAAGCCAACTATCCTTGACTCAGTACCCATTGGCTGGCTCTTCCGTTGCAAAGCTAACTGCAGTGGCGTGACCATGTCACTAGTCTTCGAGACAAATTGAGTCGTCTACAAACTGACCCATGTGGCTCTCATTAAAGGTCATATTCTGTTCAAATTTTTTTGTGCACATGAGAAATAAAATTTTTTTGTATATCTTGCCTGTGTTTTGCTTTTAATTAATTTGGTTCTTCTTGCATAGAATGGGAATGGAAGCTATAGAAACAGAACCTTCACCTATTGAGTCCCTGCTGATCATCAACTCCACATTTACAGTAATCCTACCCTAATCCCACTTTAGTCTCCGCACATTCCCTTCAACTCAACCCAGATTCTACCTGTCATCCACACACACCAGGGGCAATTTACAGCCAATTAGCTGTCCAGGCTCCATGCTCTTTGGGATGTTGGAGGAAACAGGAGCACCTAGAGGAAAGTTGCTTAGCCACAACTCCACATGGACAGCACTGGAGGTCAGGAATGAACTTGGGTCTTTGGTGTTTGAAAGCTGTGACTGGCTGTGCTGTTACTAGCCATGCATTGTTCCATAGTTAGGAGATAAATAGATTTGTGCATAGCTTCCAAACCATTGATGCTGCAGTAGAACCGTTTCATCTGTGTACACAGTTTGGCCAAGATCCTGTTTGTTGTTAGGTTACATTTACTAATAGACTTGGTTTTTAGGGTTTCATTCAGTGTCCTCCCGAGCATTATACTACTGCTCCCTTTTGACCACTTGTCTTTCACGCCTGCCCAGGGTGATGACTGTCAGGGACAGGTGGATCACATCCCCATGTTTCAGGCAGAGCCTCGATTCACTCACCTCCTAAGAGCTAAGGAGCAAGTCACTGGACTGGCGCTCTAACTTCTCTCAGACGTGGAAAAGGCTGAAGGCACAATCTCCAGTCAGGTGACAGAGGAGGACGCTGATGTCCAGATGAAAGCAATTGATAGTGATTGGAGAAGCAATGTGAGGTGTAAATCAAAGGAGACAGTAATTTAAGAGACAAAAGTAATCCAGGTCTGCAGATGGTCTCCATTATAATTCTTAGAGCCCATCGCCTTTTTCCCCTCCAGTTTCTTCAGGCAGTTGAAAGAGATCACAGCAACACTGACGAAAGATCTCAGCCCAGAACGTTGCCTGTACCTCTTTCTAGAGATGCTGCCTGGCCTGCTGCGTTCACCGGCAACTTTGATGTGTGTTACAGCAACACTGGTCAAGGTACTGTGTCCATCAGATTTTGCGATACAGCAGATGCAATGTATTGGTATCTTGGCAGATCCATTCAGTCTTCTAAAACTGTGGAGAAATAGTTAACACATAAACTGTAAGCATGTGTAGCTTGCTGTGGTTGTTGAACCAATCTTGTAAAAGTCAAAGGTGTTGAATGTCTTCCATACCTCATTGCAGAAAGGATAGTCATTACCCAGAAAACAACAACAACTACTTCCAAAGTTTTAGCCTTAGCTGCCCTCCTGTCTCCCTGATCCAGACAACTGTTTCCATGGTATTCATTTCGAATCATGGTCTAAATTCTGGACACCCCTCAATTTAGCAACCTTAATATCATATTATGTGGTCTTTATCACATTGCTGGATGTTGGGGCCCTGCTGTTTTAAAAATGGTGCTGCAATTTTGACATTACATCTGTGACAAAACTTCCAGAATATTTGCTGTATTCAGTCCATAATGACAAGAAAATGCTACTGGGACCTATCCCTTTCCCCAGAACTAGCTTGTGTCCAGTAATAGCTCTAGAACTCAGTATTTGATTATCTATACACCTTGAGGAGCATAGATAGAATAGATGGTCAGAATCTTTTATCCAGAGGAGGGGACCCCAGAACTATCACTGGTGAGATCACTCTGCTATAGAGAGGGAAAATGTTGCCCAGGTTTTCTGCATTTTTTTGGATGTGGACTTGGACTGTGGACATTTGTTTCAGCCTTATAGTTTTTTTTTGTATTCTGTGCTTTTCACCCAATCTTGCTCATTTTTTCTGTGTGGGGGAGGGGGATTGGGGGTTTGATATGCATGTTCTGATTTTGTTTATTTTTTTGTGTGGGGTGGAGGGATTTGGGTGTTGATGATCATGCTGCCGTACTTTTCTTTCTTGGTCTTGTGGCTATCTGGAGAAGAAGAATTCCAGAGTTATGTACTTTGATAATAAAATTGAACCTTTGAACTAGAGGGCATGGTTTTAAGGTGGGAGGGGAGATATTTAAAGGATATTCTAAGAGTAAGTTTTTCCACACAGAGGGTTGTAGTTATCTGGATGGGCTGCCAGAGGAGATGGTAGAAGGCATTTGGATAGATATTTAGATAGGATATCTGTAGTGGGATACAGGCCTGATCTAGGCAAATGGGATGAGCATGTAGAGGAAGTTTACAAGAATGATTCTGGGAATGAAAGGGTTAATGTATGAGGAGCATTTGAGGTCTCTAGACCTGTACTCATTGAAGTTTAGAAGAATGAGATGGAGAAGGGTTCTCATTGAAACCTACCAAATATTGAAAAGCCAAGGTAGGGTGGACATGGAGGGTATGTTTCCAATAGTGTGAGAGTCTAGAATGAGAGGACACAGCCTCAGAATACAAGGGCATCCCTTTAGAACAGAGATGAGGAGGTATTTCTTTGGCCAAAGGTTGCTGAATCATTTCCACAGAGGGCTATGGAGGCCAAGACATTGGGTATACTGAAAACAAAAGTCGATGGGTTTTGATAAGTAAGGGCATCAAAGGTTACAGGGAGAAAAGAGGAGAATGGGGTTGAGAGGGAAAATAAAATCAGCCACGATCAAATGGTAGAGCAGTTTTGATGGGCTAAATGCCTAATTTTACTCCTATCTCTTACGGTGAAGACCAAAATCATTAAACTACTGCATTCTTAGAATGGGACCCCCAATCCAGAAATCGATAAACTCCTCCCTTGGAGGGTCAGACACACTGAGCCAATAGGCTGGTCCTGGACTTATTTCATAATTTACTGGTATAATTTACATATTACTGTTTAACTATTTATGGTTCTATTACTATTTATTGTTTATGGTGCAACTGTAACAAAAACCAATTTCCCCCGGGATCAATAAAGTATTACTATGACTATGATCATAAGACCATTAGACATAGGAGCAGAATTAGACCATTCAGCCTGACGAGCCATTCCAACCTGGCTGATTTATTATCCCTCTTCTCAATCCCATTCTTCTGACTTCTTCCTGAAACCTTTAACACTCTTATTAATCATGGAACTACCAACCACTGCATTAAATTTACCGAATAACTTGGCCTTGACAGACATCTTTGGCAATGAATTCTGCAGATTCACCAAGCTCTGGCTAAAGAAACTCTTCCTGATTTCTACGGTTATAGAAATTCCTCCTCATTTCTCTTCTAAATGGAGATCCCTCAATTCTGAGGCCGTGTCCACTGGTCTGGGAAACTGCACTATTGGAATCATCCTCTCCACATCCACTCTATCAAGCCCTTTCAATATTTGATAGGTTTCAATGAGATCCATCCCGCCCCCCTGCCCCCCCCACATTCTTCTAGCTCCAGCAATTATAGCCCTACAATCATCAAACGGTCCTCATATGTTAACCATTTCATATCTAGAATCATTCTTGTGAACCACTTCTGGACCCTCTCAAATGCCAGCACATCTTTTCTTAGTGAAGGGGCTCTAAACTACTCACAATACTGCAAGTGCAGTCTGACAAAGGCCTTATAAAGCCTTGCCATTACGTCCTTACTTTTGTATTCTAGTCCTCTCGAAATGAAAGCTAACATTGCATTTGCCTTCCTTGCCACTGACTCAAGTTGACCTTTAGGGTATCCTGCATAAGGGCTCACAGCTCCCTTTGCACGTCTGATTTTTGAATTTTCTCGCCATTTAGAAAATAGTCCAACCCTCTATTCCTTCTGCCAAAGTACATGGCCATGCACTTCCCTACACTACATTCCATCTGCCACTTCTTTGCCCATTTCTGAAATTTTTCTAAGTCCTTCTGCAGGCACCCTGCTTCCTCAAAACTACCTGCCCCTCCATCTAGCTTGGTATAGTGCACAAACTTGGCCACAAAGCCACCAATTCCTTTATTGAAATTATTGACATATAGTGTGAAAAGAAGCGGTCCTAACAGCAACTCCTGTGGCAAACAACTAATCACTGGGAGCCAATTCATTGCCTCCGGCCAGTCAGCCAATCTCCTAATACCTTTCCTGTAATACCATGGCCTCTTGTCTTGTTGAGCAGTCTCATATGTGGCACCTTATCAAAGATCTTCTGAAAATCCGAATAAACGACATTCACTGACTCTCTGTTGTCTATCCTGCCTGATATTTCTGCAATGAATTTCAACATAGTTGTCAGGCAAGATTTCCCCTGTGGAAAACTATGTTGACTTTGATCTATTTTACCACGTACCTCCAAGTACTCCAGACCTCGTCCTTAATAATAGTCTCTAGCATTTTTCCAACCACTGATGTCATGTTAACTGGCCAACAATGTCCTTTCTTCTGTCTTCCTTCCTTCTTAAAGAGTGGAATGCATTGGCAATTTTCCAGTCCTCTAACAATACCAGAATCTAGTGATTTTTGAAAGAGTCACCATCCCCTAATACTCCAGTACCTCTTGCTCCATGCTCCAAGTGAAGTAGACTAACAGACATAAACCCTACATTCTTCCCTGGAGTTTTTAAGAAATTGCAAACTCACAGAAGGCAGACTCTCATTACTGCAGACCGAACAACTGCACTGAGTAGTGTCACATTGGAAGAGTAACACACCTGGTGCTTGACATTCAATGTTCAAAGTCCAAAGTAAATTTATATCGAAGTATGTATACCATATATAACCTTGAGATTTGTTTTTGTGCAAGCACCCACAGGAAAGAAAAGAAATACAAGCCAATCCTTGAAAAGCCACACATAACAAATACCAACAAGCATCCAACATGCAAAAGAGGACAAATCATGCAAAAAATATAAGAATAAGCAAATAATACCGAGTAGATAAGCTGCAGAATCCCCAAAAGTGAGATCATAGGTTGTAGAGTCATTTTCTTTGTTGAGGCGAGTGAAGCCAAGATGGTTGTAGGGCAAAACTGTTCAACGAGTCATACACAGGCTGTCCCTGAACCTAAGAGCATGGGACTCAAGACTCCCGCTCAATAGTAGTAGCGAGAAGAGAGAGAGATGAGTCAAATACAGGCAAATGAGATGGGTCAGGTGGACGATCTTGGCTGGCATGGGGTAGTGGGGTTGAACACTGCTCTACTCAGTTTATACTTATGACAGTGAGGCTAAGTACAGCTCCAATGTCATATGTAACTTCATTGATGACACCACTGTCATTGGCTGAATTAAAGGTGGTGATGAATCATTATATGGGAGGGAGACTGAAAATCTAGCTGAGTGGTGCCACAACAACCTCTCACTCAATGTCATCAAGATCAAGGACCTGATTATTGACTTTATGAGGAGCCAATTCTCATTGGGAGATCAGAGGTGGAGAAGGCCAGCAACTTTAAATTCCCAAAGTTATTATTTCAGAAGATATGTCTAGGGTCCAGCATGTAAGTGCCATTAAGAAGAAAGGAAACCATTAGGAAGAAATGCATGTCATCTAAAACTTTGATAAATTTCTATAGATGTGTGTGGTAGAGCAGTGGTCCCCAACCACCGGGCCGTGGACCGGTATCGGGCCGCAAAGCATGTGCTACCGGGCTGAGAGAAAACAATATGATTTGGAGATGTGAAGCAATATAAGTCAGCTGCACCTTTTCTCATTCCCTGTCACACTCACTGTTGAACTTGAACGCACGCGAGGTCATCAGTCGGTCATTAACCTACAACTACTCGATGAGTGAAAAACAAACGTCACTTGAGAGTTTCTTTGGAAGAGGTGGTAGGGGTCATAAAAGGCCTAATGATGATGATAACGCAGAGACAGCTGAGGCTGAGACTGCAAAAAAAAAGAAAGCTTCCTTCAACAGAAAATATGACGAGTCGTGCATAAAATATGGCTTTATTGCGACCGGTGACTCGCATGCTCTAAGCCCCCTGTGTGTGATATGTGGAGGCAAGCTGGCTAATGAGGCAATGAAGCCCTCAAAACTGCAGTTTTTCAAAAAGTCACCACTGGCAGCACACTTCAGTGATGAGGAGTGGATAGCAAAACTCGTTTATCTGTGTGACATCTTCAACCTGCTCAATGAACTCAATTTGTCACTTCTGGGGAGAATGACTACTGTCTTCAAGTTGGCAGATAAAGTGTCTGCTTTCAAAGCCAAACTGGAACTGTGGGGATGGTGAGTGGACAGGGGCATATTTGACATGTTCCCAACATTAGCAGGGATTTTGGGAGAGACTGAGGCTGCACCGTTCCTCTCACAGCTGGTGCACGATCACCTATCTTTGCTGTCAACAGAATTCGAGCGTTACTTCCCAACCGCAGATGACCCAAGACGTGCAAAGGAATGGATCCGTGACCCATTTGTGAATGTCCCCGGTGAATCATCCATGTCAGCGCGGGAAGAAGATCAACTCGAGCTTGCAAATGACGGTGGGCTAAAAAGTATGTTTGACATAACATCTCTGCCGGCATTCTGGATCAAAGTCAAGGCTGAATATCCTGAGATAGCCACGAAAGCACTGAAAATGTTGCTTCCATTTCCAATATCATATCTCTGCGAAGCGGGGTTTTCTGCAATGAATGCAGGGAAACAAGCCCAGGGCTCCCACTGATTCAGTGATACTAGTGTGTTGCAATGATCTTATATGTTCATACGAGGAAAATATGTGCTGTGTGTTTAATATCCAAAGGTTACTTAAAATGTTATGATGCTATTGACTTATTAGTGACTTATAATTGACTTATCGCTATATTAATGCGAGGAAAATATGCACGGTGTGTTTAATATTAAATTCATTAGATAAATGACATTGAGTGTATTAGTGTATTAGCCACTTATAAGTAACTTATAGTTGACTTATCACCTATATTCCAATCAGGTTTAACACCGTCCCCCCCCCCAACCCGGTCAGCAGGTCCGTAAGAATATTGTCAATATTAAACCGGTCCACGATGCAAAAAGGGTTGAGGACCCCTGTGGCAGAGCACTGGTTACATCATGACCTGGTATGGAAACACCAATACCCTTGAATGGAAAAGCCTACAAAAAATAGGAGATTTACAAGGATGTTGCCTGGTTTGGGCAGCATGCCTTATGAGAATAGGTTGAGTGAACTCGGCCTTTTCTCCTTGGAGTGATGGAAGATGAGAGGTGACCTGATAGAGGTATACAAGATGATGAGAGGCATTGATCGTGTGGGTAGTCAGAAGTTTTTCCCCAGGGCTGAAAAAGCTAGCACAAGAGGGCAGTTTCAACGTGCTTGGAAGTAGGTACAGAGGAGATTTCAGGGGTAAGTTTTTTACGCACAGAGTGGTGAGAGCATGGAATGGGCTGCCAGAGACAGTGGTGGAAGTGGATAAGATGGGGTCTTTTAAGAGACTCCTGGATAGGTACCTGGAACTTAGGAAAATAGAGGGCTATGGGTAACCCTAGGTAATTTCTAAGGTAAGGACATGTTTGGCACAGTTTTGTGGGCCGAAGGGCCTGTATTGTGTTATAGGTTTTCTATGTTTCTATGTTTCCCTAAGTAGTGGATATGGCCCTGTCCATCATGGTAAAGTCCTCCCCACCACTGAGCGTATCTACAAGGAGCACTGTTGCAAGAAAGCAGTATCCATCACCAAGGGTCCCCACCATCCAGGCCATGCTCTCTTTTCACTGCTGTCATCAGGTAGAAGGTCCAGGAGCCTCAGGACCCTCACTACTAAGTTCAGGAACAGTTATTACCCCTCAACAATCAGGTTCCTGGACAAGAGGAGATGATTTCACTCAGCTTCACTTGCTCCATCACTGAACTATTCCCACAACCCATGGACTCAATTTCAAGGACTCTTCATCTCATGTTCTCAATATTTATTGCTTATTTATTGCTGTTTCTGTTGTTGATATTATTATTTCTTTTTTATCTTTCTTTTTGTACTTGCACAGTTTAACTTTTGCACATTGGTGTGTGCCCATATTGCTGGGTGCAGTCTTACATTGATTCTATTGTGTTTCTTGTATTTACTGTGAATGCCTGCAAGAAAATTAATCTCAGGGTAGTATATGGTGACATATATGTAGGTTGATAATAAATTTACTTTGCACTTCTGAACTTTGAACTCTGAATGCTGGTCCATTTTCCGCTCTTGGGTTTCAATGTGTCTTGAAGTCCAACCAGTGCTCTCTCTACTGGTGGTGGCTGACCTTTACTGCTTCAAGATGCTGTACCTACATCGCTGAGAGTCAATTTCACCAAATTGGTTTATGATGCATTTGTTTACTGTGAAGGGAGTGGAGATAGTACTGATGTTAAAGTTATGAGACCTCTTATATTCAACATCCCACATTATTGCCCAGGACAGGCATTAGGCTTTTAACTCACTCAGTTTGAGGCCTTTCATGTATTGAATGGGTATTGAAATGCATGAGTCTCTAAACTCAGGCTGCAGTTATGGTTTAACACTGATAGCTCACCTTCAGGGTGCCAGTGAGATTGAGAGGTCTAATTTCATCAATAACAATTAGTTTAATGCCAGGGGCTGCAGCCTCTGACATATTTGGAAGGAGAAACTGATTGGGAAAGGTTTGAGTATAAGAGACAATGTCCAGCATCACCAGAATAAATGGCAATAAGTTAATGAGTAAAGGTGAAGGCAACGAGAATCTACCTCAGAAAGACTGCTGATGTGTTTAGAAACAAGCAAGGTAATGCATCTTTAAATAGCATTCACCATCCTCAGCAATAACTTACCTTTCATCTCTTCATTGTTGGAAGAAAAGAGTGTTGGGATTGGCACCATATATTGAATATGTGGTGCAGTGACATGACAGATAGTACTGCAGCATTACAACTCTGGGTTCAATCTTGACCTCTCGTTTCTGTCTGTGAGTTGTTTGTATGTTCTCCCTGTAACGGTGTGGTTTTCCATTAGGAGCAAGGCTTTCTCCCACACCTTAATAACATGCTTGTATGCTAATTAACTGCTCTGAATTACCCAAATGTATGTAAATGGAAAAGCAATCAAAGGGGAAGTGGATGGACATGTAAGAGAGAATCAGTGGCTCACAGGAAGAAGGAGAATAAGAGTGATGGAATTACTCTGTTGAGTGCTGGAATGAAACCAATGGACTGAATGGCCTCCTTTGAAGTATATAAATAATTATGCCTGCAGTAGAGATGCAGTCAATTTCACCTGTGCACCTGTTCTGTGAGGAGACTGGGATGGGGATGGCAAAGGATCAATACCCTGGATGGTCCTTCAGATCCTTGCATCAGAGAAAAATGGGATCACTGATCCTGGGAGGACAGAAAAGTCAGAATGCCCATAATTGAGATCTGCAGCTTGGCTTTGCTTTGCTTTTCTTTGCTTCTGCCTGTGAAGGAGGCAGTAGACCATAATTGTCCCTGAAAATGAGCCATTCTGGAAGACATCTTTCTCTGTCGGTGTTTCAGTCACTGGATCAGCACACCTACAGGCTGCCTATTATAAATCCAGCCTCAATATGCATCATTGCTTTGCTGCAGAGAAAGACATATATCAGGGCAAATATTGGTAATGCGCGTCATCCAGAAATTAATCCTTCACCTGCTGAGAAGTCATCATATATATTAAAATCTCTCATAATGCTACATTGTGCAATAAGAAAGAGAGAACTTTTATGTTCATGCAACTTTTCAAAATTTCATTGTGTCCCTAAGTGCTCTAGAGTTGACGAAGTATTTTTGAAAATAGATCACAAAAGAGTACAGCACAGCAAAGACCCTAAGGCACACAAAGTTGTTCCAACCTTTTAACCTACTCCGAGATCTCCTAACACTTCCCTCCCACGTGGCTCTCCAGTTTTTGTTCACATCCTAAGCAATCAGGAAAACTCGCCAACATATCTACTTTCTGAGGAGGGTGCACATCTATTCTGATGTCCTTCCACGGATGCGCAGTACAGAGCATCACTGTATGGCGCAGAAACAGCACTGTGGCAAACAGGAAGGCTCTACAGCAGATTGCCAACACTTGTCAACAATACGTTACCAGTCTATCCACCATCAAGGACATAAATACAGAAAGGTGCTGGAAAAGTCCTAATAACACCCTGAAGGATTCCACCCACCCTGCTCATTGACTGTTCCACTCCCATCAGAGAGGAAGCTATGTAACATCCACACCAGGACCACCAAACTCAGAAACAGTTACTTTACCCAAGCAGTAAGGCTAATCAACACTTCCACCAACTAAACCACCCTTCCACACCTCCAACCACCACTACTTCATTATTTCCTGTCAGAGTCACTTTATGTCTATACCAGGAGTTCCCAACCACTTTTATGCCATGTGCCAATACCGTTAAGCAAGGGATCTGTGAACTCCAGGTTGGGAGCCCCTGGTCCAGACACACTTATGCCTAGCGTCACTTTATGGACTACACTATCTTATATATTCATATTTATAGTGTTCTTTTTAATTATTGTGTTCTTTATCTTATTGTGTTATTTTTTTCTGCTGTATCAGATCCCGAGTGACAATTATTTCATTCTCCTTTACACTTCTACACTGGAAATGATATTAAAAATCTTGAATGCAATGTGGTCCCTTTTGTAATGTAGACCTGGACTATACTCACCCACACCCCTCGCATCCATTTACTTATCTAAACTTTTCTTAAATGTTGCAATCAAACCTGCATCCACCACTTCTGCTGGCAACTCATTCCACACTCACATGGCCCTCTGAGTGAAGAAGATTCCCCTCCAGAATTCCTTCAATATTTCACATTTCATCCTTAACCTATGATCGAGGAGGTTAAAGAGACCTACATGAGACATACAGATTCTACTGCAGTTGGGCTCAGGGCATTTGCTGAGCAGTTGGGTGGAAACCATGGAGTTATACAGCATAGTTACTAGGGTCCTGCAGTAAGTTCAAAGTACTCAGGACTCTAGATTGTTGGTAACTGGTTGCCAGATCCTCTTCTATTTGGAATGGGTCACAGGTCAGCAATTCCTATAAATCCATAAGGGTGTTATATTTCCTTAACAAAATTTCCTCCAGCAGAAGTGGTTGAGGCAGGTTCGATGTTGCCATTTAAAGTTAAATTGGATAGATATATGGACAGGAAAGGAATGGAGGGCTATGGGCTGAGTGCGGGTCAGTGGGACTAGGTGAGAGTAAGGGTTCGGCATGGACTAGAAGGGCCAAGATGGCCTGTTTCCATGCTGTAATTGTTATATGGTTATAAAATATTAAGCGCATTCCAGAATCAAGTTGTGAGTCCTCCTGGAAATTAAAACAGGGCGTTGGCTGTGGAGCTAATTGTGACATTTTCAGAAGGAACAAATGTTTTCACTGTAGACAGATTCTCCCACCTTAAAGGGCCTGGACCCTTCTTTAGAGAACCAAAGAAAGGTTTCTGGGTCAAAGTAGTCCAGAATGCCCAGGAAGAGATCAGACTCATGAGTTCGATGAGTCAGCGATGTCAGTATCCAGGTGGAAGGAGTCAAACTGGTAGATAAATGGGCCTGCGTCGGAGCTGGGTGACCATGACAAACACTTAGTGTGTTGAGTGTTGCCCTGGAAGAGAAGTCTGACGTTAGTTTTCTGATCCTGTCAATCAACATGTAGGATTTTATGGAGACAATGTTATTGTATTTTTTCAATGCATTGAAATACCCACAGTTAACTATGTGTGACTCCAGAGAACACAATAGATGTTGGCAGGTTTGCTTATTGAAAGGTCTACCAACCAGCAATGGTATAATCCATTATGGTGATGTCTCTTGAGGCATAGCCTGCAACCAGAACACTGGGGAGAATTTACCACCTATTTCTCTGCTGACACCGTGGATTACTCAGGGGTTCAGAATAGGAGAAGCAGACCTTGGTGATAGTCAACCACTGGAGGAAGAGATGTGAGGCAGACCCACTTCTGTCAGGCATGTTGGTGATGATGAAGATCAGGAGAAACGGTGGCTTTCAGTTTGAGAAAGAGGGGGTGGCATTACATCTCATTCACTCCACCTTGGACAATGAGGACCAAATCTGGAATGGAAAATAAAAAAACAGCAGATGCTGGAAATTTAAAACAAAAAGAGAAAATAGCAGATATACTCAGCAAGTCAGGTTGCATTGGTGGAGAAAGAAACAGAGACAACATTTCAGGTCGGTCCCTTCATCAGACTAGGGAAGAAAACACAAGCAGCTTGATAACTTGCAGGGGATTGTGAGGGAGAAGTTGTCTCTAAAACCCTTTTTTAGGTTTCTAGAACCTTATTTACAGTTTATCCCTATGGTTACACATATTTTACTCTGTCAGCGGAAATTTTCTTTCCTTACCCTTTCAGCAATGAAACAAATTTCTTTTGTCTCCATCCCAGATCTGACAGAAGGTCCCAAACCTGAAATGTTTACTGATTCTCTTTCCACAGATGCTGCCTGACTTGTTGAGTATTTGCAGCATTTGCTGGTTTTGTGCTAACTGATTCTGCAGACCTGGATATCGTCAGAAGGTGTGAAGCAAGACATGGTCAGGCAGGTCTTCAGCAGCATGGAACAAGGACAAAGCTCCTTCCATGTGCAATGTGGTACTAATGCTGGTCTTGAATCTCTCAGGTAATTGGGCAGTGAGAAGCAGAACTAGTGTGGTGTCTTCACAACCTCTACACAATTACACTACAGTAACAGTTGCCTTATTAAATTACTGAATACAAAATAAAGACCTGGTTGTTACTCACCAAAATTTGTCTTAAATGATGTGTTGTTGAGCCAGAACTGTGGCCCAAGCAATAGCTTCCATTGACAAACCAGTTTCATAAAGGTCACTAATGAAGTGCCTGTAGAACCAAAGATGCTCTTCACACTCCCATAGCAATTTGATAAAAACCCTGCATGGTATTGACCCCAACTTGTTACTTACTACCCAACATCACTGCTACTGGGACAAATTAGAGGAAATACCAGCACTGAAAGTGGATTCAAGTCCATGGAAGGTCATTGAGGAGGAACCCAAGTAAGTCCCATGTTCAGGATGGCTTTGCACCCATTTGCAGCCCACAACTGGCCTTAACCTTTCTGACTGTTTATCTGTCTGACAATTGACTATGAGAGCATTGCTCATTCTTTAGAAACAATCTCACTTGATGTAATGATGTGATTACTTATAGACATGGATAAATATTTGTTGGTTTATAGTGAAAGTTAAGCAAGAGTGACACTCAGAGTATAATTATTATGGATTGTCAATTAATATGTTTTCATAATCAAGAGCAGAATAAATGTCTAGGTAGAGGATTGTCAAATAAACAGTTGGATTTTGCAGTCAGAAGATGGCATGCTCTCTCCAAGTGAAGGAATTATTCCATTGCAATATGTTTCTTACAATTATGATATTTGATCAGTAGCTTTAAAAGACAGCCTGAAAATACAGGCAGGGCCGGGGGCCCCTGGGCTGGAGGTCCTGATGGGCCCCTGCCGACACTGTAAAATGCTGCTGTGCCAAGTGAAAAAAAGGCAAGAACAAGAGCAAAGGTCGTACTGGTCTAAATATCAAAGCTGTGGACCAAGACTTTGGTTTAGTACAATACAGAGGGTATA
Source organism: Mobula hypostoma (assembly GCF_963921235.1). Lineage (NCBI taxonomy): Eukaryota > Metazoa > Chordata > Chondrichthyes > Myliobatiformes > Myliobatidae > Mobula > Mobula hypostoma. The sequence goes on from NC_086114.1 coordinate 39,550,551, forward strand.
AGCTTACAGGCCTTAAGAGGGAGGACAGAAAGTAATGCAGATTCTTAATTTGAAGGACATCATCTAAAGCACTCAAAAATTGACCTAAGCTTAGTTGGCTTAGTAAAGTTATGAGGGAGATGAAATGTAATGTACCCAATCTTAAATCTTTATTTAGCTATTGTTGCACATACCATAGGCCTTATTTCTCAAACAATGCCAAAGCATTTTTATCGAGGTATCTTTCTCAACCGTGTGTTTTGAAAAAGTGAAGTGGAAATGAGAGACAAAAAGGTCAAGAGAGATGGCATTATGGCAAACTAGGGAACTTGACAATACTCCAACAATCTTTTTGAAAAATGAGATCTAGCACATACTAACCTATTGCTGTACTGTGTGGCTTGCAGAGTAAAGACCACTTATTACTTACTAAGTTTGTAAACAGTCAACTATTAGCCTATTGCCACAAAAACAGGAACAGCACTGACACACAAGCCTAGATATTTACAAAGTCAGATGCTTGTTTTTCAAAATTAAAGCCTAGTTCTTCTGGATTTCTTCTCAGCAAAGTCCTTGATCAGATCACTAAAATCCAGTTTCCGAACAAGATCACTTTCAAGTGACATCAGAGTAAGATGATTCAGCCTGTCCTGTCCCATCGTGGACCTGAGTCTATGTAGTTGCCGTTATCAGGCCTGCCAAATATGGCACTGAAGACTCGGATAGCCAGTCCCCTCTTGACCAAAAACTTCACAACTACCAACACTCTTCTCAATACATCGGTCCAGTAGACACACTCTGACTCGAACTGTTTTTGCAGTTCTGTGTCTATTCTTCCGTTGTCAGACACTAGTGTAACGTAGGTCAGTATCGTTTTCACGCGGTGTTCGCTATTTTCATGCTCTCCTATGCGCTCAGCGGCATGTTTCCAGTCGCTAAAACCAGTTTCGAAGATGGACTGACAGTTACCATCAATGAAGGTGAGGCATGCAAAACAAAACACACAGCCGGTGGAAGGGGAATATAAGAGCCATTGCCTTGATATGTACTCACCATTTACGAGCTTGCGTTTGAAGTAAAATTTGGAGAAAAACCGTCTCTGCTGTTTGTATACTCGTTCCAAAGCTTTGATATCCACATCCTTATTCTGGCAGGACTCCGGCCCTTTCTTAGCCCAGTACGCTCGGACTGAATCATCTAACGTTTCCTTTCCCCAGCGTGCAGGATCAGTGCTGTAGGGATCCTCAGTAGCGGTAACATCAACATTAATGGCGACCCGACTTGGTTGTTCAGAAGCCTCTGTGGTTGGGAATCCCAAAGTCATGCTCTCTGCCTCTTCAACGTTAGCTGCTGACTGTGTCAAGGACGTTGGTCCTGTGCTAATGCTGGTGCTAGCGCTAAGCTGTTGAACAAGTCTCCGTTTGTCCGCCGGTCTCAGACTGTGACAAGAGCAATAGTACTGCTGCATCATCGAGAACAGATTTAAAAAATTCTGTCAATTTCAATGTCTTTTTTAATGCTTCTTTCTCATGGTCCTCTTTGTCTTGTTTCTTTTTTCTTTTCTGGGCTCCACTCTCGTATTTTTTTTTGTCTGCCATGATGATAGCTACCTACTTTGGGCCCCTCTGCAGCTCGGGTCCCTGGGCTGCAGCCCAGCCTAGCCCTGCCTAAAGTCCGGCCCTGAATACAGGAGACTATAGATGTTTGCAAACCTTCATTTGGATGTCAACCCAGTCCACACATAAAGGATTCAACATAAAATGGTGACTGTGCATTTCCCTCCACAGGTGCTGCCTGTCCCACTGTTTCTCCTATCAGTTCATACTTTCCATTTTGAGTGTGAAGAAAAATCAGGTTGGAATTTGCCAAAAAATTATTATTTTTCTTTTTTATCCTCTAAGCGGAGCACAGCCCAGTGACCATGTATATTTAGAGATTGTGAGAAATGAGCCAATAACTTTTCATCTATTCACTTCAAAGGATGGCAACAAATGGGTATTGTGAGCATAATTTCTCAGTGTATCCTCCCAGCTAGCAACATTCTACACCAATGAGAAGCTTCATTTTTAATTTGCAATCAGAGAAAATCAGACTCAGTTCTTCATTTGCTGGGATCACATCAAGCAATTAAGGGTGCAAGTCATAGTTTGATAGATATTATAGAGTTTTGTTCGACCCTCTGTGATAGAAAAGCATGATAAAACATTGCAGGGCTAAGCCCCAGGAGATGCAATAGGTTAGGCAGTATCCATGATAAAGCAGATTAGATGCACTCTGCAGGAGGAACAAAGTAGCTTTTGGGAACAAATCCAACATTCGCAGAACTGCACAAAACAAATGTCCTTCCAAGCATTAGGCTTGCTGGAGGCCGAGTCACTTTACATTTATCTCCTTCCATTATGCGCTCACTATCCAAGATGAATCCTCCTTGAATCAATTTCATGCAGTTCCTGTATTTTTTTAATTGAAAACAAAATCAGTTCTGTGAACCTTTTTCCATAAATTAGAGCAGGAAGTCCCAGAACATCTGTGTCATTGGAATCCTGCTCAATGCATAAATATCCAGCTCTACAGAGGGAGCTCGGAAATGCACACATAATTGCAAAAGAGGCTTCACCAGAGATTTGTATTAGTTTAAGATAATCTGCCACAATTAACTGTAAACCAATGAAACTATTAGCTTTGCCAATATTTTCAAGTAAGCCGGACGCTTCTAGTCAATGATTAGTAATCATTCCCATTCCCCTTTTTCATCATGTTAATTAAATACCCTCTATTAAATTTTTTGCTTGAAGTAGGTGACATTAACAAGGCTTTGTGTTACCTTCTGCCCAGACGAGGTGAGGATGCAGCTTTTTACAAATGAATGCATTAGAACTATTGAAAGGTCAGCCCTGTAGCACAGGACTGGAGCGTCCCAGAAAGATAATGTGAATGATTTAGTTTTAAAACAATCTTCACGGATCTTTTTATTTCTATAATTTACAAACAGGCCATAGAAATGTAATAGTGCTGCTTCCAGGACAATGAAGTAGGATATGGAGTGGCCCTTCTCTTCTTCTTGATGAGGACATATCACTTCCAATGGGATAACTTCTTTTATACCTTTATTGGTGTGTCAGGGAACCAAGTGTTAGGTGGCAAACATAAAGAAAAATTAATCATGGGCAGGTTGTTGACACAGTGGGTGGTGGGTAGATAAGACTCCTCCATTCATAGGATCATAGAGATTATTCTGCAATGGAACAGCTCCCTCAGCCCAAATCACCCATGTGATCCAGGTGTCCATCTAAATGAGAGAAATTTGCCTGTATTTGGCCCATATCTCTCTAAACCTTTCCTATTCAAGTAATTTAAAACACTGCAATTGTACCCTCCTCTATCATATCCTCTGGCAACTCATTCAAAATAGCCACCAGATCTCCTTTGACTATTTCCCCTCTTACTTTAAACCTATACCCTCTAGCTTTAGCTTTCTCCACCTGGGAAAGCAAAAAAAAACTGAGAGCAGCTGCCCTGTCTAAGCCTCCAATAATTCATAATAATTATGACTTATAATAATAAACCTCTGAAAGGTGATCTGTCAGCTGTCTTTGCATCAGGAAAGTAGTCCCACCTATTCAGTCTCTTCTTGTAAACAAAGCCCTTCATGCCAGGCAACATTTATGAGTATTTCCTTTACCCTCGACTGCCTAGGCTTTCTCTTGCGTGTTGACAAGAACTGAGCACAATATTCCAAGTGTGGTCTCACCAATGTCTTGTACTGCTGTAATAGGACGTCCCAACTCCTGTACTAAATGCCCTGATTGGTGCCATTTGCCTTCTTCGTCTCCTGTCTAACTGTACAGAATGAGCTGCCAGAAGTGTTGGCAGATGCAGATGCAGACACAACAGTGAAAAGACATGCGGACAGGTACGTGGATAGGAAATATTTAGAGGGATATGTACCAGACACAGGCATATGGGATTAATGTAGACATGGATCTTGGTCTGCATGGATGAGCTGGGCTAAAGGGCCTGGTTTTGTGCTGTATGACTCTATGAATCTTTAACTTACCAAGTTGTACAACTAAAATGTGGGCAGAAACTGTACCAGCCAGTGGAAAACCATGTGAACACAATGAAACTTCATGCATACAGCATTGGAGTTCAGCATTGAATCCGGCTATGAGACGGTAACTTTACTGACTGTACCATTGTGCTCCTCTCATGTCCTGAGGACTAGATACTATGGATCACCCTGCCTCTGTTCTGTTCCTGTTAGTCCACTCAGAGAAATTTCAAAAACTTTGGACTTTGCTTCTTGCCATTGTAAGATTTGAACTCACAATGTCAGGGCATTGGTCCTGAATCATGTTCAAAAAACTAGTATATCTTCAAATTCAGGCATGTAGGTTAAGATCAGATAGCTTAAACCACTGAGAAACTGGAACAGAAATCTGCAGATGTTGGAAACCTGAAACAAAGACAGAAACTATCTGAAACTTCACCACATTTATTTATAGTGCTGACAGACCCTTCCAGCCCAAATGAGCTGCACTGCCCGGCAACCTGCCTATCTAACACTACCCCAATCACAGGCATTTAAAATGACCAATTAACCTGCTCACCAGTATGTCTTTGCAATGTGAGAGGATACTGGAGCACCTGGAGAAAACCCACACGCTCACGGCGAGAATATACAAACTCCTTAAAGATGGCGCCAGAATTGAAATCCGAACTTTGATGCCCTGAGCTGTAATAGTGTCACACTAACTACAATGCTACTGTGGCACCATTCTCACTCCCGCTACTTAATCTGGTGAATGCTTCCAGCATTTTCTGTATTTTTTTGTTGATGAGCTGGAGTTTCCTGTACAGTTCAGTTACTTTCCATGAATGCACTGAAAGAAACCATCTCCACCCATTCACTTCACTAGCCTGATCTCAAATTTCTAATCACTGCTGCATTCATCACACAGTTATATTGCTTCCTGTTATCAGAAAAATGTTTCCCTCCATTTGGTCTACTGTGAGCCCCAAGGGTTAGAAGGAATCCCTGTAGAGAACTATAACTCAGCACTTTCAAAACAGCTTTTTCTATCTATTGTCATGTCTGGCTTCTATTGCTAAGCCAGTTTTCAATCCAATTAGCAAATATGCATTAACTGCATAAGCCTTAATCCTCTTTAAAACCCCATGTGTGGAACCTTATCAAATGTCTCCTGAAGATTTGAGTAGATTGTATCATCATGCATTTGAGTTAGCTCTTCGAAGAATTTCAATGGATTTGTGAGGCATGACCTCATGCTTCTAAATCCATTCTACTTGTCAAGACCTTTTTGCTGCTTCCAGGAACAGTAATATGGTGGAGATTTATAAAGTAGCAGTTTTGTGGGTTTATATTACTGCTCATGTACACAGAGAGTGGACAAGCATGTACAGCAGATCAGTGAATTAGAAATAGTATTAGAATTTTAATTCTTATATCCATCTTACAACATGAGGGAGTAAAAATCTTTATGTTGTTTCTCCATCGCTGTGTACACGCAATAAAGAAGGGAAATGTAGGAGGATGTTGCCCAAACACCAAGATTGTATACATAGTTGTTTTATATACATGTGTATACAGTCAGATACAAGGTACAGTCAGATATGCAATCAGATCAATGTGTATTGATAAATCTGATGACCTGGTGAAAGAAGCTGTCTCAGAGTCTCTCGGTCCTGGCCTTAATGCTGCGATGCCATTTGCCAGACAGAAGCAGCGGGAACAGTTTGTGGTTGGAGTGGCTGGAAGCCCTGATGATCCTCCAGGCTCTTTTTATGCACCCATCCATGGTTCACGTCCATGGTTTCACTGAGCTGTCCGCACCACTCTCTGCAGTGCCCTGCGATTGAGGGTCGTACAGTTCCCATAGCAGGCAGTGACACAGCCGGTCAAGATGCTCTCAATGGTGCCCCTGTCGAAAGTCCTGTGGATTTGGGGACTCATGCCAAACTCCTTCAGCTGCCTGAGGTGAAAGAGGCACTGTTGTGCTTTTTTTCACCACACAGCCGGTATGTACAGTCCAGGTGAGATTGTCGGTGATGTGTATACCGAGGAACCCGAAACTCATCATCCTCTCAACTACAGTCCCTTTGATGTCAATAGGGGACTAGCCTATCTCCGTTCCTGACGAAGGGTTCCTGCCCGAAAAGTCGACTCATCGTTTCCACGGATGCTGCCCGACCTGCTGAGTTCCTCCAGCATGCTGTGAGTGTTGCTTTGATCCCAGCATCTGCAGAATATTTTGTATTTCCGTTCCTCTTCGTTTTTTTGTCATTGAGGAGGAGGTTTTTTTTGGGTGACTGTGTCAGGGTGACAACTTTTTCTCTGCAGGCTGTCTCATCACTGTTGGAAATAAGGCCAATGTGATGAGAATGAATGTAGAGGAGATATTTATATATATGACTATATTTATAGTAAGTGATTGTGCAGGATATTTGTAGCTTGTCTGGCTGCCTGTGTTTGATAATAGAGTTATACATTTGTTTCAGCCATACAGTAGATTAGCAGTATATAGAAAATAAACAATATGTACTCCTTAGCTCTATAAACTGTAAATCCCCCCTCCACAGCAACACCCACACCCGCAGTTCTGAGGAAGGATCGATGATATAAAATGTTGACAAGTTCCTCTTTCCTCAGCTGCTGCTTAACCAGCTGAGTGCCTCCTGCACTTTGTTCTTTGAAACAACATGTCAACTTGATTGGATGAGGACTAATCAATCAGGAGGGATTGGCCATGGGGGTGTAAATCTCACTGGACTAGACATGCTCAGGTATCATCCCTGAAGAAGATAGCAGAGTCTGTCATTCAAATGTTGATTATAATTGATATCTATACCCAGTTGGAAACCCAAGAAGAGTTTATTCATCATATATGCCAGGTCAGCACTGGATCCCTTTTCAATAAGCCAACTTGATCCTATGGTATTTGATCCACACTTGACTGAAGGTGTATTAGTAATGGAGGGAGTGAATATTTAAAAGTGGTAGGTGCAACACCAGTCAAGCCAACTCCTCCTTCCTTATGGCATCGAGCTTTGTGAGTATATTTGTGGCTGCATGCATTTAAATGGGGTAGAACTACAACCTCGAATCATATCAACCTTGCTCCCACTCCAGTGTTGTAACCTTGCTTATGCAAAAAGAGCATTTCTATCCTCAGCCCCGAGAAAATCAAGCAATGGAAAAGAAATTTCTTGTGTGTGTCATCTCTGAAGATAATTAATTTCAATCATGGCAATAACTTCCATAATGGACTAATTCAGCCAACCAGCCAACAGGTTTATTCAAAGGTTGTCATGTATGGAAAGAAGACTCCACAGTAAGTTATTAAAGTCAGCTCAAATAATATGGTAGCTTTGAACCAGGTCAGGTTAAATTTAAACACAACAAACCATCAGTTCATTTGCTTTGACTGGTTTTCTCTGCAGTGCTCAGTAATAATAGGTGTCAAATATTGTTGCAGTGCAAACTGCTGCCTGATGTCTTCTGGGTGCAGACTCGCCTAGAATTCCAGAAGAAATTTAAAGATGGTGTTCAGATTTGCCAACCAGGAGTCCCATGGTTCAGGTGGATTATTTGTTTTACAGCTCACACAGCATTCTCTCTAGAGAAAAGCATTGCACCCAATCTCATCGGTTTCCTAATGGGAGGATTGGATTAATACTGCAGTTACATATTTCCATTCAGTTGTGGATAGGTAAAACCCGTAACAAATTGGTATGTCAAAAGTATTGGATTCCTATATCTTAATAAAAATACTTGAAATGTAGTCATAGCTGTGTGAAATTAATCTGAAAGACAGAACCAGTTTGCTCAAGCAATGGACACCAAACTCCACATCACCGACATAAAAGCACTTGGATGATCACCTGCAATGTTTAATAAGTGCTCTCTGTGTTACAATTATTTCAATTAAATTCTGTCATCGATTAACTGCCCAGTAATAAATATCAGTTATTTTGAACATTCGGCCATGCTGAAGATTTTTTTTACTTAATGCAGAGCGCAGGATGGATATGATTCTCAGAATTGTAGATGCCTTTTAGAGGACAGCACCTTCCTTAAGATATTTTTAAACTAAGGAAGACAGAAGAGAAAGCTCAGAGAAAACAAAATCATAATTTACACCTGGAGCTAAATAAAATAAAGATCAAAATTGAGAAACATAAAAAAAGGATGTGTTTTCATTTCTATTTGTTACCATACAAAGATCATTTGAAAAAAAAATCTCCCAAATGAACTGCATTATAATTAAGGCTCTCAAAAAGTCATCGTGAAGTGCAGAATTGTCACAGCTTTCTGTGGGGCTGAACCAAGTACGTCACAGGATACGGTACACCAACAAGTGAATATTCAAGCGTTGTGCATGACACGTTAATTATAATAATCTTATTTATAACAAATCGTGTATCTAATCATGTGTGCTGAAGTGTAAAGCCGTTGTGCCATCAGGTTTTGTTGATATGCCAGTGGATGAGAATCTTTGCAGCCAATATCATTACACATAACTGATGTAATTAGGAACAATGTATTCATGTACAGCATGATCACATTTGCAGAATCCGTATCAATATAGAGTTCTTGGCTGTTTAAATTTCTAATAGAAAAGAGCTATTGCACGTGTGCCTTTGCTTTTCCTATAAGAAAAACTAATTTGACTGTAAAATTATTCTAATTAAAACAATAGCCAATTAGAAGACAAGCTAACTGCAAAGCCATTGAAAGCATTTTGCATCAAATCACCATGTTCATTTTGAGTTGCCTTGCCCTCTGTCTCCTGTTCTTTTCTTTGTGCCCATATCCCCATTCCCTCATGTGGCACTTCCTGGCCGCTGAAGGTAACAGCTGTGTCGTTCTGGTGAGATAGGTGATTGAGAGGGGATGAGTGAATGAGCTGCCACCTAATTACACTGTTGCTGAGTGCCATATCCATTAGAACAGGGAGAGACCCTTTTGTCCCTGGAGCCTTCTGTGTTATTCAACAAGATCATGGCCAATATGTACCCCAGTTCCATTTACTCGTCTACGTTCTATATCCTCAAAGACTTTCACCTATGAAAAAACTATTATCTCTGAGGTAACATTAGCCTGTTTGCTTTCCTAATAATTCTATTTGTTCTTCTTACAATTGCTTGCTTTAGCAAGAAACCAGCTCTTGCTTCATAGCTGAAACAGTTATAAAGTTCCGCTTTGCGTTGTGATCAGCCATACTAGATCTGGGAACTCTTTAACTGAACAGGGACGACAGGAAGTAGAGTTTTTGTTGTGTATTGTGACAAAATCAAGCACTGATTAAAAAAATGATGAATTTGGCATCGGTTCTTACGTGGTCAGGACTCTGACGTGTCGACAGACCAGTGGCATCCAACACACTCATAGAACATAGAACAGTACCACACAGTACAGGCCTTTCAACCCACGATACTGTGCTATCCTTTTAACCTACTCCAAGATTCATCTAACTCTTCCCTTCCACATGGTCTTCCATTTTTCTTTGATCCATGAGCCTATCTGAATATCCCTACTGTATCTCTCTACCAGCTCCCTCGGCAATGCATCCCATTCACTTACCACTCTTTGTGTAAAAATACTATCTCTGACTTTCCCCCTGTACACTCCTCAAATCATCTTATAAATATGCCCTCTTGTAATAGCCATTGTTGCCCTGGAAAAGGGCACTGGAGTCATAGATTATTCAACATGAAATAGGCCCTTTTGTCCAAATGGTCCTTGCCTAAATGAGTTAGTTCCATTTTCCTATATGTAGTCCTGTATTTAAACCTTTCCCATCGATGTTCATATGTTTGTTATGTGCCGTGTTGTATGATGTGAGCGATCATAGTATTTCCATGACCATGGCTGTTCTTGGCAAATTTTTCTGCAGAAGAGGGGTTTGCCATTGCCTTCTTCTGGGCAGTGCCTTTATAGGACAGGTGGTGCCAGCCATTATCAATACTCTACAGAGGTTGTCTGTCTGGCATCAGTGGTCGCATAACCAGGACTTGTGATATGCACCAACTGCTCATATGACCATCCACCACCAGCTCCTATGACTTCAAATGCTCCCGATCAGAAGGCTAAGCAGGTGCTACACCTTGCTCAAGAGCGACCTGCGAGCTAGCAGAGGGAAGGAACACCTTTACACCTCTTTTGGTAGAGATGTGACTCCATCCCACCACCAGCCTATCCATGAACCTGTCCAAATACCTTTTAAATGTCGTACCTGTACCCTCCTCTACCAATTCCTCTAGTAGCACATTCCATATACACTCAACCCTCAGTGTTATACTTACTCGTCAGCTCCCTTCTAAATCTTTCACCACTCACTTTAAACCTATGTTCTCTAGTTTTTGGCTCCCTTGCCCTGGAGAAAAGACCGAGGCTATTCACTTGATGTATGCCTCTCATTTTATAAGCCAACATAAAGTCACACCTTAGTTTCCTATGCCCCAACCTATCCAGCCTCATTTTCTAATTTGAGTCATCCAGTCCTGACACTATCTTCATGAATCATCTATGCACCCTTTGTAGTTTAATTATGTCCTTCCTGTAGCAGTGTGACCAGAACTACTGAATACTGTACATAGCACTCCAAATGGGACTTTACTGTTGTCTTGTGGATAACATTCCAACTCATGCCCTCAATATTCGGACCAATGTATACATAGCGCTGCAAATGTGACTTTACCATCGTCTTCTGCATAACATTCCAATTCATACACTCAGTTTCATGACCAATGTACACAAGCAAGCCAAATATTTCCCTTGCCAATCTGTTCACTTGTACTGCCACTTTCAAGGCACTATGTAGTTACACTCCTAGGTCTCATTGTTGTACAACACACCCCCGGACCCTACTTATTACTGTGAAAGTCCTGCTCTAGATTCTCTTACCAAAATGCAACACCTCACATTTATCTGAATTATCTCCATCTGCCATTCCTTTTGTAATTTTGGATAAGCTTGTTCACTCAATTTTGCATCTACAATCAATTATATAAAGGAACATAAAGGAAATATAACAAATATGGCCTACATAATATTGGGTATATATCACATAGTTTGTGATTGCCAACTCTATATTTGCTGCAAGTGTTTCAGGGTAGAGAATTCCAGGAGCTGTCCATATCTGTGGAATTATATCCATGAGTAAATGAGATAGTGAGACATTCTGTTAGGGAAGGTGATTATTCAAACTGGAATTTAGACTTTGCACCTGAATCCCTCCTAATAAACAAACCACATAGCAAGAGACAGCCACTGTGGGATTCAGGCAAGTTCGGTGCACAGTAGAAGATGGGAGGCTGCTGAATTACTCTTCTAAAGGTGGGAAATATGGACAGAACTACAGTATTTACACTCAGCATGGAGCTGGAGCAGATAAAATAACTAGAACAGATTAAAAAAAGATGTTATTGTACTACGTTGGACGCACCGGGAAGAGAATTTGCCATAAGACCTTCTGAGAGGCCAGAGAATGCATACAACAATTAACATCACATTGTAGACCATCTAGAAGTGAAACAGTTGACTGACAACAGTGAGTTAATCGTTTTGTATTAACATAGCCAAGATAATGTCAATAGAGTCAAATGATAGACAAAGTAAAGAAGACAACTAGAAGCGATACTAGAGAAAAGTAGGAAGAGGTGGAGAAAGGAATAGAGATAGGAAGAAAGAAAGAGAGTGATAGAGTCATTTAATAATAGAGCATGGAAAGAGGACATTTGGCTCAACTTATACATGCTGTCAATGAAGCCCACCAAGCTAAGCCCAATTACCTGCGTTTGCCCCATATCCTTCTAAAACCCTCCAGCCCATGTACCATTGAGATCCTCCTGACTGGCTGTATCATCGCCTGGTATGGGAACTGCACCAACTTTGATCGCTGGGCACTGCAAAAAGTGGTACGGACAGCCCAGTGCATCTGTGGATGTGAACTTCCTTCCACTGAGGACACTTACAGCAGCAGGTGCAGAAAGAAGGCCTGGAAGATTATCGAGGACACCAGTCACCCCAACCATAAACTGTTTCAGCTGCTTCCATCTGACAAATGGTACCACAGCATTAAAGCCAGGACCAACAGGCTATGGGACAGCATCTTTCTACAAGCCATCAGACTTATAAATTCACATGTCTGTACATTGTATCAGAGTCATAATGCAAAGATATTTACTCCCTCACATTGTGGGATGGATGTAAGATTTAAATAAATTCAAATTCAAATTCTTATTAGATTAGATTAGATTAGATTCAACTTCATTGTCATTGTGCCGAGTACAGATACAAAGCCAATGAAATGCAATTAGCATCTGACCAGAAGTGCAAAAGAATAGTATTATTTACAAAATAACTGCGAATAAATGTAAGTGCTACAGCCCACAAATATAAAACTACTGACAACACACATCAAAGTTGCTGGTGAACGCAGCAGGCCAGGCAGCATCTCTAGGAAGAGGTACAGTCGACGTTTCAGGCCGAGGAGGGTCACCAGCAACTTGGATGTGTGTTGCTTAAATTTCCAGCATCTGCAGAATTCCTCTTGTTTGCGTTTATAAAAGTACTGAGACAGTACAATATGGGTGCAATACTGCTTAGCGCTGTGATGTGAGGTTCAGCAGCGTCACAGCCTCAGGGAAGAAGCTCTTCCTGTGCCTGCTGGTGTGGGAGCGGAGACTTCTGTAGTGCCTACCAGATGGGAGGAGAGTAAAAAGCCCATGGTTAGGGTGAGATGCATCCTTGATAATGCTTTTCGCCTTGCTCAGGCAGCGTTTATGGTAGATGTTCTCAATGGTGGGCAATTGGGTGCCGATAATCCACTGGGCAGTTTTCACCACCCGCTGGAGTGCTTTGCGGTCTAATACGGGACAATTGCCATACCACACTGAGATGCAGTTGGTGAGTATGCTCTCAATGGTACAGCGGTAAAAGTCCGTCAGTATCCTGGGACAGAGGTGAGCTATCTTGATGCTCCGCAGGAAATAAAGGCGCTGTTGTTCCTTTTTAATCAGGATGGAGTTCAGGGACCAGGTGAGATCATCGGAAATGTGGACGCCAAGGAATTTGATACACACTCCACTACAACTCCATTGATATAGATGGGGACATGAGTGTGGCTCCTAGCATGCCTGAAGTCTAATGGACAAAGACTGAAGAAATGTAGAGAAAGCTGAAACAAAACGAAGAAATATAAGAGACAGAGAAGACAAGGCAGAGAGTGGGCGGTGAGGGTAAAAGTAAAGCAAGAGGGAAAATATTTTTCCGATGTCACATGGAATGGATAGGCTAGGATTTTCAGGATTTTATTAAATGTGAGTGTTTTCTGATTATCATTTCACCAATAATCTACCTTGTAATGGCCTTGGCACCTTGTTGTCTGCCTGCACTGCACTTTCTCTCTAACTGTAACACTACATTCTGCATTCTATTTTCCCTTGTGCTACCTCCTTGTACTGATGTGATGCAATGATCTGTATGGATGGCATGCAATACAAAGTCTTTCACTGTACCTCAGTATATGTGACAATAACAAACCAATTTACTAATTTACTGAAATAGGAAAGTTGAAAATGTTGCAACTTAAGACCAGGGATGTGGACAACTACTGACCGATGCACACGCAAAGAGAAAGGTTAACATTTAAATGTTAATTTATCTTGGAGTTGTAGTTGTATGCATTATATCATCAGAACAGTTTCTTCTTGCTTCCCCAGAAGGTGGAGCTGCTTTAAATGGGTTCTCACTGAAAATGGATCCGAACATTTCATTCTGAGCTCAGGCGATTACTGTCCTTTATAATCAGCAGAGAATGGGAGATGATTTCAGAGAGACTCAGGACAGAACAAAGCTGTGAAGTTTGATCTGATCAATGCCATGTAAAGCAAATCCATGCGCTTTGAAACTTTTTTCATTCAGCTCTGCAGATTGACGTAGAGCAATGGTTCAATTGCTGTTACAAGCATGTGCTTTTGACGTACATCACAATATATCATCAACAGCACAGAGGCACTGGTCTACGCTGGAGTCCCTGCTCCATGTGAACCTCCTCACACATCCTTCAGCAAAACTAATTAAAGTTCAGAGTAAATTTATACAGACACACTCACATTTATACACACACTACCCTGAGATTCACAGTAAATACAAAGAAACATGATAGGATCAATGAAAAACTGCACACAACAAAGGTGGGCAAACAACTAGTATGCAAAAGACAATGAACTGTGCAAATACAAAAACAAAAGAAATAATAATAATAATAAGAAATAAATATTGCGAACTTGAGTTATAGAGTCCTTAAAAATGAGTCCATAGGTTGTGGAATCAGTTCAGTGTTAGGATGAGTGACCATATTTTCTCTGGTTCAACAACCTGATGGTTGAAGGGTAAAAACTGTTCCTGAACCTTTTGGTGGGGGACTTGAAGCTCCAGTACCTCCTTCTTGATGGCAGCAGTGAGAAGAGAGCCTGATCCGGATGGTGGGGGTCCTTGATAATGGATGCTGCTTTCCTGAGACAATGCTCCTTGTGAATGTGCTCGGTGGTGGAAGAAGCTTTACCTGTGATGACTGGGCTGTAACCACTACTTTTTGTAGGATTTTTTATTCAAGGATGTTGGTGTTTCCATACCAGGCCATGATGCAACCAGTCAATATACTCTCCACAGCACATCTATAGAAGTTTCTTAAAGTTTCAGGTGACATGCCGAATATGCACAAATTTCTAAGAAAGTAGAGGCACTGCTGTGCCTTCTTTGTAATGGCACTGATGTGCTGAATAGAGGACAGAGGAAATGCTTGACCCTCACCACCTCTGATCTCCTGATGAGGACCAGCTCATGGACCTCAGGTTTCCTCCTCCTGTCGTCAAAACTAACTTCTTTGATTTTGCTGATATTGAGTGTTGTTACGCCACTCAGCCAGATTTTCAATCCCCCTGCTATATGCTGATCCATCACCTCCTTTTATTTGACAAACAACAGCAGTGTCATTCAGTAAACTTACAGTAAGTATGGATTTAAAATTATAGTCATAACCCGAGTAGAGCAGGGCACTAAGCACACAGCCTTGTGGTGTACTTGTGCTAGTGATGATAGTGGAGGAGATGTTGTTGCAAATCTGAACTGACTGAGGTCTACAAGTGAGGAAGTTGAGGAGGTATTGATGCATAATTATTGGAGCACACTTCTATGCATACTCCTCATTATCTTATCTTATTCCCAGGTAAATAATGCCTGCCCCGTCAGAGTAACTTTCTTCTGAATTGCCTATTGGATGTAATGGTGGTACTCATTTATTTACAACAGTTTTGATTTGGAAAGAACTTTATGTTTCTTCCCTTTTACTGTTACACACTGAACTCTGTCTCTGACTACCCACCCCAACTTTTACCCAGGAGAAAAGAACATCAGAGTTTTCTGATTCTCACTCTCCTTTCATCCTTATGAATCATTTCCATGTTCACACCTGTGTTTCCCGCCTGTAACGTGACAGTTGGGTTTTGTGCACAGCAGAAATCAGGACGCCATACAAATCTTGTGAATGCTTCAAGTGGAGCATGATAAAGAGTGTTTAAGATGAAATGTTAATGCTATTCCTCCATCCATAGATGCTGCCTGACCTGCTGAATGTTTTCAGCATTTTTCCTTATTATTCTATATTTCCAGCCTTGTTACAAATTTTCCTGTTGCATCATTCATTCTCTCTGGAAAAAACTATCCCAGGTTTCTGGTTGCTTTCTTTACAGCTTTACCATTTGGTTTCAATACTTTTACAATTTTACATATTTGGAATCCTAGATCCCTTTCTCTACCCTAGAGTAGTCTAATGATTCAACATATATGAACCATGATTAACCATGCAATTAAAAATAAATCACAAACTAATAACAATTTTAACTGCACTGTTAGACAATAGCTGAAAATTCAAAGAGTTCTGGAAGAATCATTGCCTTTCAGAGGGAAGGAAGTAAGGGAGAAAAGAGGGAGGGGGCAATGGATGAGCAAGGGAATGAGGGATCAGAAAGAGAGAGAATGAGGGTGAAAAGAGTCATGTTACTGAAAAAGAGGAGATGTAACAAGGGCCAACCTCCAGTCATGGTGTTCTAACCAGACCCTTAGAGTCATGCTCTTGCTTAAAACTGGGGGATAGATTTACCTCAGTCTCACCACTCTCTCAGCCCTCACCACTACCACTCTTGCAACTTCATATTGCCCCAGTACTTCCTAAAATCACCGGACCCTCTCCCTCATCCCTCCTATATTCCCCCACTCTCCCCCTTTAAATCCAAACCCCTGCTTGATGCAGTCTCTCTCACCCCCCCACCTGCTCAACACCTTCTACATAGTTCTGCTCCCTTTCCCATCCTTACCTCCTGTAATCTGTAATTCTCATCAATTCCTCCCCTACAATCTGTAACTTTCCCACCCTTCCTGAAAACTCTACCACCTTCCCAACCTTTATTGTATTTCCTCAGTCTATAGAACCCATCCTATGCAGAATCAAGTCAATTTTACAACAAAGGAAGCCCATTGGACTACCACATCCATGTCAGTCAATAAAGCATTGTCCATAGGGTCTGTAGTCCTGCAGGTCATGGCTCTACAGGTACATGCCCTAATATTGTTTCAAGATGGTGAGATGGCTGCCTCTATCAATCTTTAAGGCAGTGCCTTGCAGAGATCCTCTGTCTCGATGGTGAATAGTTCTTCCCTCTATTCTTTCTGCAAATTACTTTAAATTTAAATCTCCTGACTTTGAGCCCTCTGCAAACAATTATCTAATAAAATCACCTGTCCTTTCATGAGATATGGTGTCACATAATGTTTAGCTCATAGAATGCAGGCTATTTAATGTTATATGTAGTTCTAGTGTGCATCTCCAGCTTGTATATTCCAAACCACAGCTAATTAAAGAAAGCATCTTATTGACCAGTCCTAGTACATTTAAGGATCTGTGGACATGTTCCAAGATCCCTTGCTCCTGTTCAATGCCTTCCCATTGATTCCACCTCACCAAATGTATTACATTCATTTGGCTGACCAGATCATCCATTTCTTCCTGTCAGACTCTCAGCCATTTTATCTTACTGCAGCAGATTCATTAATGTATCCTATATACTCCAGTCTAAACAACTAATGTACAAGAGAACACACACAAAATGCTGAAGGAACTCAGCAGGTCAGGCAGCATCTACAGAAATGAAAAAAAAAAGTCTATATTTTGAACAGAGATCCTTCTTCAGGACTAGAAGGGGGAAGACAGCAGAATAAAAAGGTGTGGGAAGGGGAAGGAGGACTAGCTAGAAGGTAATAGGTGAAGCCAGGTGGGTGGGAAAAGTAAAGGGCTGGAGAAGAAGGAATCTGATTGGAGAAGAGAGTGGATCTGAGGAGAAAGGGAAGAAGGGGGCCCATGGTGAGATGATAGACAAGTGAGAAGAAGTGAGAGGCCAGAGTGGGGAATAGAAGAAGAGGGGCGAGGGTGGAATTTATTTATTGGAAGAAGAAGTTGATATTCATACCATAAGGTTGGAGGCCACCCAAACAGAATATAAGGAGTTGCTCCTCCACCCTGAGCCTAGCCTCATCATGGCATAAGAGGAGACCATGGACCGATGTGTCGGAATGGGAACGGGAATCAGAATTAAAACATTTAGCCACCATCAAGTTCCGCATTTAGCGGATAGAGTGAGGATGCTTGACGGAACGGTCCCCTAATTTACCTCGGGTCTCAACAATGTAGAGGAGGCACATCAGGAGCACCAGACACAATAGACGACACCAGCAGATATGAAGGTGAAGTGTTGCCTCACCTGGAAGCACTCTTTGGGGCCCTGAATTGAGGTGAGGGTGGAGGTGTTTGGGCAGTTGAAGTGCTTTGGCTGCTTGCAGGGATAAGTGCCAGGAGGGAGATTGGTGGGAGGGATAAATGGGCAAGGGAATCACGGAGGGAGAGATCCCTTCAGAAAGTGGAGAGATGGGGAGAGACATACAACCACAAAAAAAAATCAACTGTGAACGTTGTTCTTCATTTCTTGACTTTGTATCCGGTAAGTTTTTAGTTTATTGAACAGTCTACCAGGTAGGACTTTGTCAAAAGCCTTGCTAAAACTTAATCAGTCTACATCAAACACACTAACCTCATTGGCCTTCCTTATGGAGTCATTGAGTCATAGATAAGTACAGCACAGAATCAGGACCCATGGCCCATCTCGTGCATGCTGAACCATTTAAACTGCCTAGTCGCATTGGCCTGCAGCTGGACCATAGCCCTCAATACTCCTCCCATCCAGGTACCTACACAGGCTGCCCTTAAACATTGAAATCAAGCTCACATGTACCATTTGTGCTGACAGCTCACAGCCCTCTGGGTGAAGAGGTTCCCTCTCATGTTCTCCTTAAACATTTCACCTTTCACCCTTAACTTATGACCTTTAATTGTATTCCCACCCAACCTCAGTGGAAAAAGCCTGCTTGCACTTACCCTATCTGTATCCCTCATAATTTTGTATAACTGTCAAATCTCCTCTCAATTGTCGATGTTCCAAGGAATAAATTTCTAACCTGTTCAATCTTTCTTTATAACTCAGGTCCTCCAGTCCTGGCAACATCCTTGTAAATTTCACTGTACTCTTTCAGCCTTATTTACATCTCTCCTGCAGGCAGGTGGCCAAAACTGCACACAGTGCTCCAAATTAGGCCTCACCAATGTCTTAAACAACTTCAACATAACATTTCATCTCCTGTATGAAGGCTAATGTGCCAAAAGTTTTCTTTGCGACTTTATCTACCTGTGCTGTCACTTTCAATGAATTATGGACCTGCATTCCCAGATTTCTTTGTTCTACTGCACTCCTCGTTGCCCTACTTGTTGGTCCTACCAAAGTGTAACACCTTATACTTGGCTGCGTTAAATTCCGCCCGCCATTTTCCCAGCTGGTCCAGATCCCACTGCAAGCTCTGATAGTCATCCTCCCTGTCCACTAAACCTCCAGTCTTGGTGTTAGCTGCTAATTTGCTGATCTAGTTAACCACACTATCATCCAGATTGTTAATATAGATGACAAACAACAATGGACACAGTACCAATCCTTGCAGCACTCCACTGGCCACAAGCCTCTAGTCAGTGAGGCATTCACCTACTACCACTCTCTGGCATCTCCCTCAAAACCAATGTCCAATCCAATTTACTACCTCATCTAGTATCCCAAACAATTGAACCTCCCTATGCAGGACCTTGGCAAGTTCCTCGCTAAATTCATGTGGACAATATCCACTGCCTTGCCTTCATCAGCTAACTTAGTGCAGCCTTGTTGTTCTGATTCTATGCTGCCTGCTCTGATTAATTGGCAATGCTTTGTACCATCTCTTAGAAGTGATTCTAATAATTTGTCCATCAATACTGTCTAGCCTATAATTACTCAGTTTATTCTTTCTCCATTTTTTAAGCAACAGCACCACAGTATTTAATCTTCTGGCACCAGTCTTGTTGCTGAAATAGGCTGAAAAGATTGTCGAACTTTCAGAATTTCCTCCTCGGATTTTTTTTAAAATCCTGAAGCACATTTCTTCTGGCAATGAAGATTCATCCTTTTTTAAGACCCCCTCAATACATGCCCCTTCACTATCAATGATTAGTCCAATACTTAACACTCTGTTTCATAAAATTATAAAGTTATAAATAAGGTTGAAAGTGTGCAGGGAAGGTTTACAAGGATGTTGCCGGGACTTGAGAAACTCAGTTACAGAGAAAGGTTGAATAGGTTGGGACTTTATTCCCTGGAACGTAGAAGAATGAGGGGAGATTTGATAGAGGTATATAAAATTATGATGGGTATAGATAGAGTGAATGCAAACAGGCTTTTTCCACTGAGGTAAGGGGAGAAAAAAACCAGAGGACATGAGTTTAGGGTGAGGGGGGAAAAGTTTAAAGGGAATATTAGGGGGGACTTCTTCACACAGAGAGTGGTGGGAGTATGGAATGAGCTGCCAGACGAGGTGGTAAATGCAGGTTCTTTTTTAACATTTAAGAATAATTTGGACAGATACATGGATGGGAGGTGTATGGAGGGATATGGTCCGTGTGCAGGTCAGTGGGACTAGGCAGAAAATGGTTCGGCACAGCCAAGAAGGGCCAAAAGGCCTGTTTCTGTGCTGTAGTTTCTATGGTTTCTATGGTTTATGCAGCACAGAAAACACTTCAGCCCTCTCTGCCAATGTTGACTATTAAGTCCACATCCTTATTAATCCCCTTACTAGAAATTAGTCCATTATCTTCACTGACTTACACACACGTGGATTTGTACAGCTGTTCCACCCACAATGTCTGTGACAACCATGATGGCAACCCAAACTAGTCCTATTTACCTGCACGTGGCCTTTCTCCCTCCATTCCTTACCTGTTCATGTCTGTATCTAAATGCCTCTTAAATATCGCTATTGCATCAGCTTCTATTGCCTTCTGTCAGGAAATGGAGGGAAGGCTTGACCCAAAAGCGTAGCGGCAGAGACGATTTTTGCAGTAAATAATATTTTGTCAATAGACTGCAAAATAAAAAGGGGCCACAAAACAAGACAGAACTGATACTTAGCACAACAGGGCAACAGGGTAACTGAAGGCTAGGGACAACTGGTTGAGGCTGGCTGATTTGACGGGTGATCAAAGACTGTGGATGAGAGCTGGGTTTGAATAGGCTGCAGGTGATGAGTTGGAAACGAGTTGCCAGTGACTCCTGTCACCTGGGTGGAGACTGGAAGGTGCCTGCCTGTGCAGGCCTGACATCTTCACTGGCAGTTCCTTCCAGGTATCCGCCTGTCTCTGTAAATTATATTCATCTGAATCTGCTTTAAACTTTTCCCCTCTCACCTTAAGACTATGCCCTCCATTATTTGATATTTCTACCCTGGGGAAAAGTATACAATATTATGAGAGCCAGAGAAGGAGTAAATATTGGAAAAAATCTCTATTTATTTTATTTATGACTTTTATAATTTTATATACTTTTAAACACAAGAAATTCTGCAGATGCTGGAAATCTAAAGCAACATAAGCAAAATACCAAAAGAACTGAAGCAGTTCAGGCAGTATCCATGGAACTGAACAAACTGTCAATATTTTGGGCCAAGATCTGATCCGAAAGAGTTTTGGCCCAAAAAGTTTACTGTTCATTTCCATGGATATGCCTGACCTGCTGAGTTCCTCCAGAATTCTGTGTGTGTTACTTCATGCACTTTTACTCTGATGTTCTAGAGAAATTAATCCAAATATGTCCAGTATCTCTTAGCTAATATTGTCTAATTCAAGCAATATTCAGGGAAACCTATACCTTCCCCAAAGCCTCCACATTCTTCCTTGAATGGAGTGACCAGAACGATGCACAGTACTCCAAATACTCCTAAATTATATGCAGCTACATCGTGACTTCATAGTTTTTAGATGCAAATCCTCAATCAACGAAGGTAAATATAGCGTACACCTTCTTTACTTCTATCTGCACGTGTTACTACTTTCAGGGAGTTGTGAGCTTCCATCCCAAGATCCCTCAGTATATCGATGCTCCTAAGGTTCCTATCATTTACCGTATGTTCTTTACTTGCACTTGACCTTGTAAAATGCAACACCTTATTCTTGTTGGATTAACCTCCGTCTGCCATATTTCAGCACATGTTCCTTACTGGTCTAAATCCTGCTGATTCATTTGACAACTTTTCTGACTATTCAGTTTTTGTGTCATCTGTAAATTTACAAATCAGCCCATCTGCATTTTTATCCAAATTATTTATGCATTTGACAAACAGCAGAGATTCTAGCATTGATCCCTATAGAACACCAATGATCTTTGCTTTTCAGTCAGAGTAATACCACTTCACCACTAACCTCTATCTTCTATGGTCAAGCAAATTTTAAATCCAATTTATCAAGTTTCCCATATGCCTTAATCTCCTGGATCAGCCTAACAGGAGGCACATTGTCAACATTTTTAATAAAGTCCATGTAGACAATTCTGCCCTCATCAATCATCTTTCTCACCTCTCTAAACATTTCAATCAAAAATACAAGACACAACGTCCCCTACATGATGTCATGTTGATCATTCCTAATAAGTTGATGCTTTTCTAGATATGAGTCAATTCTGTCCTAACGAATATTCCCCGATAATTTCACTATTACTGATGAAAGGTTCGCATGACCATAATTTCCTAGTTTACCTCGAATGCCCTTCTTAGACAAAAGAACAACTTTGCTTATTTTCCATTCCCCTGAGACCTCATCTTTGACTAATGAGGATACAAAGACCTCTATAAAAATACCTGCAATCACTTCCCCAACTCTCAGTGACCTGCCATAGCTTTCAACAAGCCCTGAAAACTCATTTAACATAATGAGCATTAAAAATTTTAACACTTCCGCCTTCTCCAACTAGAAAGGTTGTGAGTGGTGGTAAAAATCTTCTGAGGCGTATATATTTCAATGCTAGGAGTATTGCGGGGAAGGCGGATGAGTTGAGGGCGTGGATTGACACGTGGAATTATGACGTTGTAGCAATTAGTGAAACTTGGCTACAGGAGGGGCAGGACTGGCAGCTTAATATTCCAGGGTTCCGATGTTTCAGATGTGATCGAGGCAGAGGAATGAAAGGTGGGGGAGTGGCATTGCTTGTTAGGGAAAATATTACAGCAGTGCTCAGGCAGGACAGATTAGAGGACTTGTCTACTGAGTCCTTGTGGGTGGAGCTGAGAAACAGGAAAGGTATGGCCACATTAGTGGGATTGTATTACAGACCACCCAATAGTCAAAGAGAATTGGAAGAGCAAATCTGCAGAGAGATAGCAGGCAACTGCAGGAAACATAAAGTTGTGGTGGTAGGGGATTTTAATTTTCAATATATTGATTGGGTCTCCCATACTGTTAGGGGTCTAGATGGTTTAGAGTTTGTAAAATGTGTTCAGGAGAGTTTTCTAAATCAATATATAGAGGGACCAACTAGAGAAGATGCAATATTGGATCTCCTGTTAGGAAACGAGTTAGGACAAGTGACAGAAGTCTGTGTAGGGGAGCACTTTGGTTCCAGTGATCATAACACCATTAGTTTCAACTTGATCATGGACAAAGATAGATCTGGTCCTAGGGTTGAGGTTCTTAACTGGAAGAAGGCCAAATTTGAAGAAATGAGAAAGGATCTAAAAAGCGTGGATTGGGACAGGTTGATCTCTGGCATGGATGTGATCGGTAGGTGAGAAGCCTTCAAAGCAGAAATTTTGAGAGTGCAGAATTTGTATGTTCCTGTCAGGATTAAAGGCAAGGTGAATAGGAATAAGGAACCTTGGTTCTCAAGCGATATTGCAACTCTGATAAAGAAGAAGAGGGAGTTGTATGACGTGTATAGGAAGCAGGGAGTAAATAAGGTGCTTGAGGAGTATAAGAAGTGCAAGAAAATACTTAAGAAAGAAATCAGGAGGGCTAAAAGAAGACATGAGGTTGCCTTGGCAGTCAAAGTGAAGGATAATCCAAAGAGCTTTTACAGGTATATTAAGAGCAAAAGGATTGTAAGGGATAAAATTGGTCCTCTTGAAGATCAGAGTGGTTGGATATGTGCGGAACCAAAGGAAATGGGGGAGATCTTAAATAGGTTTTTTGCGTCTGTGTTTACTAAGGAAACTGGCATGAAGTCTATGGAATTAAGGGAAACTGTACAGATCGAAAAGGAGGAGGTCCTTGCTGTCTTGAGGAAAATTAAAGTGGATAAATCCCCGGGACCTGACAGAGTGTTCCCTCGGACCTTGAAGGAGACTAGTGTTGAAATTGCAGGGGCCCTGGCTGAAATATTTAAAATGTCGCTGTCTACAGGTGAGGTGCCGGAGGATTGGAGAGTGGCTCATGTTGTTCCGTTGTTTAAAAAAGGATTGAAAAGTAATCCGGGAAATTATAAGCCAGTAAGTTTAACGTCGGTAGTAGGTAAATTATTGGAGGGAGTACTAAGAGACAGAATATACAAGCATTTGGATAGACTGGGACTTATTAGGGAGAGTCAACATGGCTTTGTGCGTGGTAGGTCATGTTTGACCAATCTATTGTAGTTTTTCGAGGAGGTTACCAGGAAAGTGGATGAAGGGAAGGCAGTGGATATTGTCTACATGGACTTCAGTAAGGCCTTTGACAAGGTCCCGCATGGGAGGTTAGTTAGGAAAATTCGATCGCTAGGTATACATGGAGAGGTGGTAAATTGGATTAGACATTGGCTCAATGGAAGAAGCCAGAGAGTGGTGGTAGAGAATTGCTTCTCTGAGTGGAGGCCTGTGACTAGTGGTGTGCCACAGGGATCAGTGCTGGGTCCATTGTTATTTGTCATCTGTATCAATGACCTGGATGATAATGTGGTAAATTGGATCAGCAAGTTTGCTGATGATACAAAGATTGGAGGTGTAGTAGACAGTGAGGAAGGTTTTCAGAGCCTGCAGAGGGACTTGGACCAGCTGGAAAAATGGGCTAAAAAATGGCAGATGGAGCTTAATACTGACAAGTGTGAGGTATTGCACGTTGGAAGGACAAAAAACGTAGAACATACAGGGTTAATGATAAGGCACTGAGGAGTGCAGTGGAACAGAGGGATCTGGGAATACAGATACAAAATTCCCTAAAAGTGTCGTCACAGGTAGATAGGGTCGTAAAGAGAGCTTTTGGTACATTGGCCTTTATTAATCGAAGTATTGAGTATAAGAGCTGGAATGTTATGATGAGGTTGTATAAGGCATTGGTGAGGCCGAATCTGGAGTATTGTGTTCAGTTTTGGTCACCAAATTACAGGAAGGATATAGATAAGGTTGAAAGGGTGCAGAGAAGGTTTACAAGGATGCTGCTGGGACTTGAGAAACTCAGTTACAGAGAAAGGTTGAATAGGTTGGGACTTTATTCCCTGGAGCATAGAAGAATGAGGGGAGATTTGATAGAGGTATATAAAATTATGATGGGTATAGATAGAGTGAATGCATGCAGCTTTTTCCACTGAGGCAAGGGGAGGAAAAAACCAGAGGACATGGGTTTAGGGTGAGGGGGGAAAAGTTTAAAGGGAACATTAGGGGGGGGGCTTCTTCACACAGAAAGTGGTGGGAGTATGGAATGAGCTGCCAGATGAGGTGGTAACTGTGGGTTCTTTTTTAACATTTAAGAATAAATTGGACAGATACATGGATGGGAGGTGTATGGAGGGATATGGTCCGTGTGCAGGTCAGTGGGACTAGGCAGAAAATGGTTCGGCACAGCCAAGAAGGGCCAAAAGACCTGTTTCTGTGCTGTAGTTTCTATGGTTTTCTATGGTATGGTTTCATATCAATATGCCCCAGAATATCAGCATACACATCCCTAATCTTGCTATCCTCCATATTCTTCTCCTTGGTCAATACCTCACTCACTTTATCTAGCTTCAAGCATTAACTTTCTCCTTTGTCCTTGAGAGGTCCTTCCCTCTCTTCAGTTAATGTCTTGGAATTCATTTTAATTCTACTCACTAAAAACATTTCACTGCCATTTTTGCTTTATATTTTGGTGAAATTTGCAACATCACTCAAAATTCAAAGTCCCAAGCCTTGCAATCCTTGTTTATCTTCTATACAGGAACATGAGGGTACGGAATTTCGACCAACTGGCCTTTAAACAACTCCTGCATGTTGGATGTGGACTTACTCAATAACTGCTGCTCCCAGTCTATTCTCCCCAGCTCTTGTCTACTGCAGTTGTAGTCAGCTTCTCCACAGTTGCACATTTCGCATTTTCTCATAATGTCCATTCTTACCATTCTCCATCATTATCTTATATCTTGCAGACTAATGATCACTAAAATTCCCTACCACCGAAACCCAGGTCACCTGGCCAGACTCATTTTCCAATACATGATCTAGCCTGTCTCCTTCCCTATCTTTATACTCTCCTAGATGCACCTGACAAATTCTAAACCTCGGCATTAAAGGAATCCCAGTCAATACTGGAGAAATTGATATGGCATACTCTAACTACCCGTTGTTTTTACATGTAGTCATAGAGTCATACAGCACAGAAACAGGCCCATTTCCAATCTACTCTGCACTGAACCACTTTTCTGCCTCGTCCCACCAATCCTCTCCTGGACCATAGCCCTCCAAAAACTTCCAATTCATATGGTTGTCCAAATTTTTCTTAAATATTTCAATTGAACCCAAATCCACCAGGTCTGCTGGCATCTCGTTCAACACTCGCACCACCCCTTGAGTGAAGGGAGTTCCTCCTCATGTTACTCTTAAATATTTCACCTGACCCATACATTAGTTTCACCCAACCTCAGTGGAGAAAGCCCGCTTACATTTACTTTACCTATGGTCCTCATAATCTTGTATACATCTATCATATTTCCACTCATTTTCCTATGTTCCAGGGATAAAAGACTTAACCTTTTCAACCTTTCCCTATAACTCAGGTTGGCAAGTCCTGGTAACATTGTAGTAAATTTTCTCTGTACTCTTTCAATCTTATTCATATATTTCCTGTATGCAGCTGTCCAGAACTGCTCAAAATATCCTAAAATTAGCCTCACTAATATCTTACACAACTTCAACATAATATCCCACTCAGTAGCTTGATTTATGAAGGTCAAAGTGCAAAAGCTTTCTTTATGACTCCATCTACCTGTGAAGTCACTTTCAAGGAATTATGGATCTGTATTACCAGATTACTTTATTCTACCACATCTCTCAGTGCACAAATGTTCACTGTATAAGAGCTATCCTGCTTTATCCACCCAAAGTTCAACACCTCACAGTTGTCTGCATTAAATTCCATCAGCTGTTTTTCAGCCCATTTTTCCAGCCGGTCCAGATCCAATGCATGTTTTGCTAGCTTTTCCCTCTGTTAACTATACTCCCAGTCTTGGTGTCATTCTCAGATTTGCTGATCCAGTTAACCACGTTATCATCTATGGGTTACAACTGATCCATGTGGCACTCCACTAGTCACAGTCCTCCAGTCAGAGAGTCAACCATATACTACTACTTTCTGATTTCTCCCATGAAGCCAACATCAAATCCAATTTACTACATCATCCTGACTGTCAAGCGACTGAACCTTCTTGACCAACCTCCCAGGTGGGGTATTGTCAAAGGCCTTGCTAAAATCTATGTGGAAAATGTCCATTGCGTTTTGTTCCTGAAGTTTCATGGTAACCTCCTCGAAAAATTCTATAATATTGGATAGGCGTAACCTATCGCAAAGCCATGTTATGTATTCCTCATCAGTCCCTCTCTATCCGAATATTTATATCTTCTGTCTCTTGGAATGCTTTCCAATAATTTACCCACTACTGACATCTGGCTCACTGGTCCATAAATTCCCAATTTCCTAACTTATTTTTAGTGCCTTTCTTTCATTTTAAAAATCTTTTTTATTAATTATTATTAAAGATCAACAATAATACATTAAGGTAATCAAGTCAATACGTCAATATGTACAATGAAGAATTAAATTAGCAAATGACTGATTAACAAAACTAAGCAATATATCAATAATAATAAGAAAAAATAAACTGTTAAGAATATTTTTTGAAAGAAAAAAAGGAAGAAAAAAATGAACCCCTACTAACTAAGAAAAAATACCCTACTATCTAAAAAAACCCCCCCCAAAAAACCACCACTGGGAGCACAACCCCAGAGCTATACACCACACAAGCTTCCATAAAAGAAAAACATCAATTCGCCAACTCAAATCCATTTAAACAAAAATCGGAAGGAAACCATATTAATTAACTCAAATCAGATGATAGTAGTGGGCAAATGAACCCCACCTTTTCTCAAAATCAAATCAAGGATCAAAAGATCGACTTCTGATTTTCTCCAAACTAAGACATAGCATCACCTGAGAGAACCATTGTATCAAATTAGGAGCAGAAGCATCTATTCATAAGACCTCCCTTTATGCTGACGATCTCTTAGTTTATATTTCAAATCCTGGAGAATCTATTCCTATATTGAAACTATTAAACGAATTTGGAAAGTTTTCAGGATATAAACTAAACCTTCATGAAAGTGGATTATTTCCCCTAAATGATTCTGCTTCTGACATTCCGTTTAGAGTTATGGACTCTTTTAAATATTTAGGTATTATTATTACTAAAAATCATAAAAGACCTTTATAAAGCTAATTTGGTTCCTTTAGTGGATTTTATGAAGCAGTTATTTTGTAGATGGAAACCACTTACACTTTGGTTAGCCGGCCGAATTCATGCAGTTAAAATGATGATTTTACCAAAATTTTTACATGTATTTCAAAATATCCCTTTTTTTAAATAAGAAGTTTTTTGATCAGGTTGACTCTATTACTTCATCCTTTGTTTGGAATAATAAAAGACCAAGAATTGGTAAATATCATTTACAAAAATTAAAAAAGGATGGAGGTCTTTCTCTACGTAATTTGAGGATGTATTATTGAGGTGTTAATATATGTTATATGTGTTTTTGGTTATATTGGGCTGATAAAAATGAAAGACCACCTTGGGCTGATTTGGAATTGAAAGCTGTGGAAAAGTTTCACTTAACCTCGTTACTAGGAGCTTCTCTACCTGTACAACTGGCCAAAATTGCAAATTTAAATTTATATCCTGTGATTAAGCAGTCATTACAAACTTGGTTCCAGTTTCATAATTTTTTTAATCTCAAAAAATTTAAACTTTTTAGTTTAATTTATTGAAATTATTTATTAAAACCTTCATTAGGTGATCCTACTTTTCTTCTCTGGAGGAATAAAGGAGTTTATTCCTTCATGGTTCTGTTCCAAGATGGCTGATTGATGTCTTTTGAGAAATTAGTAACTAAATACTCTCTCTCATATTCACATTTCCTGCAATATCTTCAGGTCAGACACTGTTTACAAGAATATTTAAGTAATTTTCCATATATATAGGATTCTGACCTGTTAGATATTATTTTAAAAATGAACCCTTTAGTGAAAGGTTTTATTGGGAAAATTTATAATTAATTGTTACAACAGTACAATTACCCTTCACTTAAGATTAAGCAAGATTGGGAGAGAGGGCTTAACATGACCCTACTAACAGAGGATTGGTTGTGGGTTTTGAAGTTGGTTAACTCTTCTTCGATCTGTGCCAGTCACTCTTTAATTCAATTAAAAATTGTACATTGTTACTACTTGACAAATGAGAGACTGCCTAAAATGTTTCCTAATGTTGATAGTCAGTGTGATAGATGTAAAACTGAGACACATATGTTTTGGTCGTGTTCCGTATTGAAACATTTTTGGAAATCTATTTTCCCTACAATTTCTAAAGTTTTAAAAATTAATCTATAACCTAATACATTGACAGTTTTGTTTGGTATAATCCCTCTATATATTCATGGTATTTCTCTATCTGACCAGCATGTAATTGCATTTGTTACATTATTGCCAGAAGGGTTATTTTGTTTCGTGCCTTTCTTGAGCAATGGAAGAATATTAGCTATCCTTCAGTCCTCCGAAACCTTGCCCATTGTTAAGGATGTTTTAAATACCTCTGCCAGGGCCCCTGCAATCTCTGCACTAGCTATTTTTCCATAATCTCACAACATACCTGTTCTTGTATCTTTGTTGGCCATTGGAGTATAATCATCATAATCACTGCACTTTTCTCATGTCTGTGCTGTACCAATGATGCCTCACTGGATGAGCCCTGTAGGTTGCCCTGTCTAAGTGCCACTGTGATATCCTCCTCGATCAGTAATGCAACTCCACCATTAATTTTTCATCTCTTTCTATTATGACGGTGAAATTTGAACCTTGAATCTTGAGCTGCCAATGCTGTCCTTTTCTCAACCAATCCTCCACAATGACTACAGCAATTTTATGATTCAAGTGCTCACCTTGATAGTTGTTAAATGTTGTGAACGTCTCTGCCTTTGCCATCTGCTCAGGCAGTGTGTTCCAAACGGCAAACACCCTGTGGGTGAAAACAAAACTCTTCATGAGACATTATCTTCTCCAAATCTTCCACTAGTTAACTTAAATCCTCTTGTTTTGGATTTGGCTGCCAAGAGGGAAAGATACCCTACTATCTAACGTTCTGTGTCCCTCTCTCATTTCCCCTCTTGGCCTTCTCTGCTCCAAGGAAAACAAACTTAGTCTATAACTGAGGCACTGTATCCCATTAGAAAACCTGCTGAATCTTCTGTGCATCCTCTCCAATGCATTCGCATCATACCTACAAGGTGGCCAAAACTACAAACAATTTTCCAGATGTGACTTCAATAACATTTTATGAAGTTATACCATAATTTCCCTATACTTATATTTTGTGCCCTAACTAATGAAGGCTAGCATTATTGATACATTCTTTACCATCCTATCTACCTGTGCTGCCAAATTTCTTCTTTGTCCAGTGCTCCCGAGGCCATACCATTAGAGCCGACTTCCCTTATTGCAACAGCAGCATCAGCTTCCTATTTTCTGATAATAAATGTGGAATATTCATTTATATCTTTCAATATCTTTGGCCTTTTTTTCTCCCACTTAAGCCACACACTGTCCTTAATTACTCTGTTACTGCTTAAGTATATAAAATCTTTTTGAATTTTCATTGATTTTAATATTTGGTACACTCAGATGCCTGTCTGCTCAGCTAATTACAGAATCCCCTGTAATCAATGTTTTCAGTCCCTCTTCTTCCACTTTGTACAGCTGAGGCATTTGTGCTGCTCTGGTCTTGGTTCTGTTGCCCTCTCCAAGGAACCGTCTCCCCTATCAGTATCCAGAGCCAGTCACTGCTGAGACAGCAAGATACTCTCTGCAGTGTCCTGAAATCCCAGCCTGTCCTTTTGAAGCCTGTTTGGCTGTCACCCATTCAGTCTTTACTGCACTCTCTGGAGTTGTGAGGAGATCACTGCACTTCTCCTCCCTGAGATGTGCTGTACAAGAAACACTCATACACCAGAAGATGCAAAAGGAAAACTGACAACACTGAAAAAGGAAAAAAAAACTGAAATAAAACAGAAAATGGTCGGGATAATCATAGGGAGAGGTAGCATGTGTATAGAGAGAAAAACAAAGATAATACTTGAGGTCAAAGATTTTTTTTATCATCATTGCAACATTTTCATATAATATTAAGCCTGTCTATCTCTACCTCAACAGTCACTGCTTCACCTGCTGTGTATTTCTCCTGCATTTTCTGCTTTCAGTAGTCATCATCATTTTGTGAAACTTCACAGTAAAGATTTTCTTATGTTATGTGACTTTCACAAACAGCATAGGAGTGCCTTGTAATACTATTTTAATGCAAACAGAGACTATAATGTAAATTTAAGCTTTTTATTTCAATCATTGGAATCAAAGGTTCTTTGAGAGATGTAGACTGATAGAGTGACTGATAAGGCTTCTCAAAGAAATACATGGAGCAATGGAATCCTTTTATGGAGCTTTTATCATTCTCTGGCAATGAATGTGAGAATTTGCTGCAGCTGTAGGCCACTTTGTACCTTGCACCTGCTCCATAATTTAAGAAGTTAATGGCTGATCAAATATCAACTCCATATTTTGTCTATCCCTGATGACCATTAGTGCCTTGTCTATGTCCGCCTTAGAAATCTTCAAAGACCTTCCGTCAGTTACATTTTGAGGAAGAGTTTCAAATAGCTCATGATTTGATGAGGAAAAATCAGTCACCTTATCTTTACTTTGAAGAATGATCTCTTATTCTCAAACAATGACTAATTCTAGAGTTTTCTTCATGAATGAGCCTTCTCTTGGCATCGGTTCTATTAAGTATCTCCTGAATTGTGTATTTTCCAATCTAATCCCATCCCTCTCTTCAAAACTCCACTGGATGCAACCTAACCCATCAACATCTGCCATCTTGACTGTCTGGAACACATTGCTGTTAAAAAATTTCCTCACAACACTTGGAGGAAGAAAATACAATTCAATAGTCATGTGTAGAAAAATGTCTTTAGGGTATTTGTCATTTCCTTGGTCTTGACCCACTATGAAGACCAAAGGGTGAACGCAGGGCCGGATTAAGCTAGTGTGGGGCCTGTAGCATATGTTATAAAGGGGCCCTAAATTTTAAAAATACATGTAAGTATTAAAACATAAATTATTTACTTGCATAGTAAAGTAATTCAATTTTTTCATTTGCTATACAGCCAGATAATACGACAAATGTCTGACACTTCAGTAATAGTATTACTCACATGTAGGTATTAATTTCAAATGTCAAAAGAAACAAAACTACAATTTAAAAGTTACATTTTCTAGATTTAGCATGAGAAAATTTGCTGATGATACTTGAAATGTCTTTTTCATGCAGAAGTTCATGTTCAATGCCCATTAGAGTGAGATTGTTCAATCTGTTTTGACCCATGGTGCTCCTTAGTCCATTTTTAATTCTTTTCAGTTTTGAAAATGAGCATTCTCCACTGCATTTGGTAACCATGAGTGACAAATAGATGTGCAAGGCATGTACATTTGGAAAAAAGGACGCCAAAGGATTGTCAGTTATCAAACAGTACAACTGTAACTCTACAAGGTCTTGTTTGGCGCCAATATGAGAAGCAAGATCAGTTTTCAACAGTTCAGTAAACTGCACAAATTCTTCATCAAGACTTTCTTCCAGATCTCTGGATATGATTTAATAAGATCTGATGATCTCTTTATGATCTCTTCAGGTGTAAAGGACTGTAACTGATGAAGGAATCCAAAAACACCATTCACATTTAGATAAGTTTTCTGCCTTTTTGACAGGGCAGAAGGCAAGCGTCAATAATGGCAAGAAATGTTCGGCTTTTAAACTTCTGAGAAGGCGTTTGAGATTCAACAAGTGGATCAAGAGTGATGGAACCACTGAAATCATCATAAGAGCGATTTTGCTTGTGTTTTCTTCGAGTTTGCTGTTGCTAATCTTCACACTTGGTCAGATCCTTGGCTTTTTGCTCAAAGGTAGACTGCATAGCTTGAATATATTCATGCAAGGATTTATATAGTGCACAAGCTGTGTTCAAGTCTTGGCCAGAAGATTGCAAAGAAGCACTGGTCATTAGAAAATGCTGTAGTACTTGATCCCACAATATGACCATTATTTCTGTTTCCAACTTCATGATGGTTGAAAGTAGTCCACGAGCCCATTGTTGGCACTCTGCCTTCCGATCATTGTTATTTGAAATGTCATCCAAGACTTGCTTTATTGCAGAAAAGCTGTGTAAAAGTGCTTTTGTTGCATCTGCATGAGCTGATCACTTGGTATCTGACATTCTTTTCACAACAGGCAAATGAGCACCACCATCAGATAATGCAGCAGAAAGGAGATCCCACCGATAAGTAGAAGCAGAAAAACATATGTACAGGCTTTCTACATATTGAAAGAAAATTAATGCTTCTTGACAACATTCTGCAGCACATTTTACAGCCAAATTTAGTGAATGTGCAAAACATGGAATGTAATCCGCAAACTCATTCAGCTCTTTAATTCGTGGTTGTAAGCCACTATACCTGCCACTCATGTTGCTGGCATTGTCTTAACTTTGACTACGGCAGTCTTTCATATCAATGTCATTTTCCTCTAAAAAGTCAAATAAACTTTGAGCAAGCTGTTCAGCACTATGACCTTCCATATCCAAAAACTTCACAAATCTTTCAACTGGTCCAGATGGCAAAACATAGCGCACAGTCAAAGTCAGCTGGTCCACATTAGAAATAGCTGGAGTAGAATCTAATGAAACGGAATAATACTTGCATTTCTTCACTTCACCGATAATGTGATCCAGTATACTGGATCCAATCAGATTGATAAATTCCTCACATGTTATTTTAGATAGATATGATTAATGACCCCTTCCTTTGTTTGCATGAGCATTTATATGCTCTGCCAGAAAAGGGTCAAACTTGGCCAGTAATTCTAACAACCCTAAGTAATTTCCACTATGAGGAGAGCTAACAGTTTCATCACTACCATGAAATGAAAGGCCTCGTTCTGCTAAAAACTTTACAACTTCAATTATTCGCTCTAGAAGTGTGCACCAATACTTTGTTCAGTCTCTATTTCTTTCACAAGGTGGGAATCAACAGGTTTAGCTTTGTTTTTGAGCATCAACAGTGAAATTACGGCTTGTCTATGTGAGGAACTTTCTTCATGTCAATGTAGTGGATTGCTTACATTTTTCCAGTCATTAAACTCCTCTTCACTAAACCTTGATGAACATCCTGAAGTCATCATCTTGCATGGGAAACAGAATAGGCTTCCTTTGCTTTCTGAATAGCATAACCAATTTCTTGCATGTTGCTTGTTTGTAGGTTTATGAACATATGTAAAGTAAGACTTCTGACAGTGCCCAGTTTTCTTTTCATTGTCATACAATTACATGGATGAAGAGAAATCACTCTCAGCATGTTGACATTCATCACTTCCCTTGGCTATCCAATATTCAAGATCACAATCATCTAGATTGTTCGGCCATTCACCAATATCATTAGAGTACTTGTTCTTTTCACTTCTTCTTTTGCATTCAGTGGAAGCTGGCTGTTGATGTATCATGCCTTCTGCCACACTAGTACTACTTGTTCCAATATTTCCAGCTTCCACCGTTATAGCACCATCACCATCTCCATGAACATCAGAATATTCTGTCAATTTACGTGTTTTTGATATCACAAGTTGATCTCTTTTTTCTTTTTCTTCCTTCTCTTTACGCTTTGCACTTCCAGAAGCATAATGACGTCCAATATCTCTAACTCTATTGCTCATTGCTATTTGCAATGGAAAAAAATTAATGAAATATGCATTTAAAAACAAATAGTTTATGTTACAAAAGCTAAGTAGAGGTATCAACAAAGACTAGTGAACAATAACAAAATTATGTGACTGTTGTGGCTATGAGCACGTGTGGATCACGTGCACTCAATAACCAACTAGGAATAGTGTTCCAAAAATTATCTGTTTAGTTGCTTATTGAAACTCATTTCAATTGGGAAATATAGGTTGAAACTCACAGTCTAATCCAATTTTGTATGTTCCTGAACCGGTTCGGACTACCTAAAATCAGGAAAAAAAATGAGGAATCATGAATTGGGTCACATAAAACTGTTGAGTCGCACATCCCTTGTTGCAGGCTCAACCGGCTGCGCACGCTCCAGTGGCGTAACAGAGCACGCTGCGGCGGCTTGGGAGCGTGGGAGATAGCACAAAGGTCACCACGACACAGCAAGGAGCCAACACACGCCTGCACACACATACCATGCAGCATGCAGCTCCCTGGACATGAAAACAACAGCGTTGCCAGATCGTCGTGAGAATACGGTGAGATGCCGATTTCACCAGACTGTAGCTCGTAAGCATTTAGTGCGGGGCCCGTAGCATATGCTACTTTTGCTACCACGTTAATGTGTGTGCAGCCATAAATCTTTCATGTTTGGGGAAAAATATACTTCTTTATTGTGTTGTTCACTATAATTGAGACTCTTGGCACTCTTAGAGGTTAGCAGCTCATTATCACAATTTGTGACATGACTGTAAAAGATCTCCCTTATTGTAAATGCGATGCTTCCTTGGAATTGAATGTCTTTCTAGTTATACTCTTCAACAAACCTTTACACATCCAGTCGGCATTCAACTGCTATAACTTCCTGTATCATAGTAAGAGTTATTAATAACCCTTAAAGACAGATGCTGTGATTGGAGGGTGCACAGTTGACAAATCAACATCAGTTGTGGGGTTATACCAAACCAAATTTGTAAAATGAACTACAAGAGGATAAGTGTGTCCAAACACTTGGTTGATATTTCAGATTATTTACTATATGCTCTGATAGTTCTGTGGTTTGGTTGTTGTGATCTACTCCAGAACAATTTCCCAAGATTTCTGTTAAACACAAAATCTCTAACTTAGTTTTTGCTGCAAGATCCTCTAAATTTACTTGAGCATCATGAGAAAGGGGCCAACGTATGACATCTCTACTATTGATTTTTTTGCAATGTTACTGGAAAACAAATGACAGACTCCAGACTTCAGGCGTGGTTTGCTGGTCAGTTCCAGCACTGATGTCAATTTCTCAGCTGCACACACTTCAATCACAGCCTTTGTCTCAAAGGATTCTTAATGGTCCTAAAACGCAGAAGACAATTCAGCCCATTGGATCCATAGTGGTTGCCAACAGATAATCTTGTCAATCTGATTTCCTTCCTTCACTTCCCTCTTTACTGCAGCCTTTCACCTTCTTCTCTATCAGATGCTGTCTATAGGCATGGATTTGATAAACCTTCCATGGATTTGCGCCTTGGAAGGTTTCCAGGGTGCAGGCCTGGGCAAGGTTGTATGGAAGACCAGCAGTTGCCCATGCTGCAAGTCTCCCCTCTCCACGCTACCGATGTTGTCCAAGGGAAGGGCATTAGGACCCATACAACTTGGCACCGGTGTCATCGCAGAGCAATGTGTGGTAAAGTGCCTTCCTCAAGGACACACACGCTGCCTCAGCCAAGGCTCGAACTAGTGTCCTTTGAATCACTAGACGAACGCCTTAACCACTTGGCCACGCGCCAACACAGATGCTTGTAGTTCCTTTTTAAAATAAGTCTTTGCCAGTTACCCACACAAGTTGGTAATTTATTGGTAATTGGCAATGAGCACATCCTTAGGATATGGGAGGAAAATGTAGCATCCAATAGAAACCCATGATCTTGGGGAGAATGTAAAAGCTCCACAGGGATAGCCCAAGTTCACAATCAAACCCACAGCCTACCTGGTTGGGACAAATGATTCCTTTCTGGATGTTGGGATATTATTATTTGCTCTGCAACAAAAGACATAAACAAAAAAATGTCGAAGTTGCAAAAGCAGGACAAGAGTCATGTCCAGCAGATCAGACTGGGCGAGTTCTTCCATTCCCAGAGAGAAAAGTAAAGAATGAAAAGAAAAAAAAAACACAAGCTGGGCCAATATTGCTGGTAGATGACTGATACAGACTGAGAAATCAATTTATCTGAAGCTGTAGACTTCAATGCCTAGATGGAAGATGAGACACTGTTCCTCAGGCTTGCATTGGCCTCACTGCAGGTGGCCACAGACTGATAGGTCAGCGTGACAGTGGTGTGGGGAAATAAAGTGGCAAGCAACAGGATGCAGACTGTAATCAGGTGTTCTGCAGGACGATCATCCAATTTGCATTTGGTTTCTCAAGGGGATGCACTTCTGATTTGGGACAACAGCACAGCAGAACATTCTGGCAGAATTTAGACAGGATATCCAGGAGGGATCATGAGGCCAATTTAGGAATAAGGAAACAGTTGATTATTTGCTGGAGTTATGCTGCAGATGTCCCATTGGGTAGCTGGAATAAGAGAATCAGGTATGTAAGCAAAATCACAGAAAGAGATAAGTGAAGTAGGTTTATAGCAGAGGAGGATTTTAAATTTTCCAGTGATGACTGGGATTGCTTTAGTGAAAGGGGCTCAAATGGAGCAGATTTTGTAAAGTGCGCTCGAAAGAATTTTTCGGGCAATATGTAGACTGTCCTACCAGAGAGAAGGTAGCACTTGACATTATCTTCGGAAATGAACTGGACAAGTGGTGAAGTGTCAGTGGGAGCACAGTTTGGGAACAATGACCATAATTCTGTGTCAGACTACTTATGGAAATTCTAAAGGTTCGTCTTCAAGTTAAAGTCCTAAGGCTGATTTTAATAGCACAAGAGAGAACCAGATTAAAGCAGATAGGAAGCAGCTTTATTGTGGAAAATTAACAACAGAGAGGTGGCATCTTTAAAAGAGAGTTAATGGAGTTCACAGCCAGCATGTTCCAGAAAGAGTGAAAGACAAAGAATGCAAGATTAGGGAACCTTCTATGACAAAGAAACAGGCAAACACAAGGAAATCTGCAGATGCTGGAAATTCAAGCAATACACAAAAAAAATGCTGGTGAATGCGGTAGGCCAGGCAGCATCTATAGGAAGAGGTACAGTCGATATTTCGGGCCGAGCCCCTTCATCAGGACTAACTGGCAGAAGAGATAGTAAGAGATTTGAAAGTGGGAGGGGGAGGGGGAGATCCGAAACAATAGGAGAAGACAGAGGGGGAGGGATGGAGCTAAGAGATGGAAAGTTGATTGGCAAAAGGGATACGAGGCTGGAGAAGGGAGAGGATCATGGGACGGGAGGCCTAGGAAGAAAGAACGGGGCCGGGGGGGGGGACGGAAGCCCAGAAGATGGGCAAAGAGTTACAGTGAGAGTGACAGAGGGAGAATAAAGAGAGGAAAAAAAGGGAAAAGAAAAAAAAATAATAACAACAATAATAATAATAATAATAAATAAAAAGGGATGGGGTACGAAGGGGAAGTGGGGCATTAGTGGAAGTTAGAGAAGTCAAAGTTCATGCCATCAGGTTGGAGGCTACCTAGACGGAATATAGGGTGTTGTTCCTCCAACCTGAGTGTAGCTTCATCTTGACAGTGGAGGAGACCGTGGATAGACATATCAGAATGGGAATGGGACGTGGAATTAAAATGTGTGGCCACTGGGAGATCCTGCTTTCTCTGGCGGACAGAGCGTAGGTGTTCAGCAAAGTGGTCTCCCAGACTGCGTCGGGTCTCGTCAATATATAGAAGGCCGCACCGGGAGCACCGGACGCAGTATATCACCCCAGCCGACTCACCGGTGAAGTGTTGCCTCACCTGGAAGGACTGTCTGGGGCCCTGAATGGTAGTGAGGGAGGAAGTGTAAGGACACGTGTAGCACTTGTTCTGCTTACAAGGATAAGTGCCGGGAGGGAGATCGGTGGGAAGGGATGGGGGGACGAATGGACAAGGGATTCGCATAAGGAGCGATCCCTGTGGAAAGCGGGGGTGGGGGGTTGGAGAGAGAAAGATGTGCTTAGTGGTGGAATCCCGTTGGAGGTGGCGGAAATTACAGAGAATTATATGTTGGACCCGGAGGCTGGTAGGGTGGTAGGTGAGGACCAGGGGAACTCTATTCCTCGTGGGGTGGCGGGAGGATGGGGTGAGAGTAGACATGCGTGAAATGGGAGAGATGTGTTTGAAAGCAGAGTTGATAGTGGAGGAAGGGAAGCCCCTTTCTTTAAAAAAGGGGGACATCTCCTTTGTTCTGGAATGAAAAGCCTCATCCTGAGAGCAGATGCAGCAGAGGAGGAATTGCGAGAAGGGGATGGCGTTTTTGCAAGAGACAGGGTGGGAAGAGGAATAGTCCAAGTAGCTGTGAGAGTCCGTAGGCTTATAGTAGATGCTGCCTGGCCTGCTGCATTCAAAAGAAACAGGGGTAACTGTAATTGAAGGAATCCTTTGAGGAATATGGAGTGTAGGAGAAAGCTTAAAATTAAAAGGGTTAAAGGGACTATAAAATATTTGTCCAGTTCAAGCACCTCAATCTGAAATGTCTCCTGTCAATTCCACTCTACAGATGCTGCTTGATTCTTTGAGTTCCTTTCATAGTTTATCTTTTGCTCCAGATTCCAGTATTTGCAGTCTCATGTATTGTCATAATGTATCCTTTGTAGGCAAAGCTATGGAGAATTCCAAGACATTCTCCAAATATATTAGGAGGAAGAGGATAGATAGGGAAAGAATGGGTCTACTCAGGAATTAAAGCTAGGCATTGTGATTAAGATCATAAGTGAATACTTCTCATCAAGGAGAGGCACATTGAAGATAATGTGTTTGGAATAATCTGGTGAAGCTCTGGAATACATAAGATCTGATAAACCCCCAGGCTGGATGAGATCTATCCCAGGGTTCCACAGGAAATGAAGGAGGCAATAGCTAAGATCTCAGCGGAGAATTTTAGATCTTTGTTAGTTACAGGGGAGATGGCAGAAGAGTAAAAGATAGCAAAATGATTGCTTTATTTAAAAAGGGCAGCAGGGATAAATGAGGTAACTACATCTGTGGTAAGGAAGTTATCAGAGAAAATTGTAAGAAAAAGGACTTGCCTGCATTTGGAAAGGCAGGGATTGATCTGGCTTAGTTGGCATGGTTTTGTGTGGGGTAAGTCCTATATCAGAAATTTGATTATTTTGAGAAGGTAAACAAAAGACTGATTAAGTCAAGGTGGTAAACCTTCTCAATATTCACTTTACTGAGATATTTGATAACTTCCTGCATGGGAGGCAGTCTAAAAAAATTAAGGTACCTGGCATCCTAGGTAGTTGGCTGAATGGATCCAAAATTGAAAGATGGCAGAGGGTAATGGTTGATGGATGATTGGTTCTGATTGGATGTCTGTGATAAGTGCTCTATCTCAGAGATCAATACTAGGAGTTTGTTGTTCTTAATAAATGTTAATGACTTGGACGTGAATGCAGGAAGTGTGACTGGTAAGATGCTGCATGGCAAGCTTACCCAGAAAGTCAGGTCACATGATATCCAGAGGGAGCTCATGAGGTGGTTTCAGAATTGGCTCACAGGAAGCAAAGGGTAATGGCTGAAGATCAATTCTCAACTGGAGGCCTGTAACTAGTAGGGTGCTCCAGCTTAAATGTTACAGCTTCTGTTATTCATTATTCTTGCAAATAGTTTGGATATGAATACAACTGGCACGATTAGCAAGTTTACTGATGGCACTAAATTACGGGGTCTTGTTAGCAGTGAAGTAAATTAAAATGAATTGCAAAGAGATCTTTAAATTCACAAGGGTACAAACCTCAAACCTAGCCTGAAATCTTTCCTCATAATATAACCTGCTCATTCCAAGTAATAGTCTAGTAAAACTTATTTCTGATGCATAGTATTTCAGACAGGTTCCCACCAATACCCTAAACACTCTTCCTTCTTTTGTATTTAGTTTCTTTGGCAGCAAAAAATAACGTTCCATTGCTCAGGGATAGATCTCTGTAAGCTCTTGTCATAAAGACAATATGTTTTATTTTTATGTTTTTCTAACAAATACATGATTTCTCATTTTCCCATACATTCTGTTTGCCAGAACTTTGTCCACTCAATTAATTTTTCTGGATCCATTTATGGCTTCTTACACAGCTTACTTTCCTATCGACCCCAGCAGATTGAGCCAGCACACATCTAGTGCCTTCACCCAATTCATTTCTAGAATTAGAATCAGAATCAGAATTAACAAAGCAAATAAATAGTGCAAAAAAGGAATAATTCATGGGTCCATGGGCCATTCAGAAATCTGATGGTGGAGAGGAAGAACCAAAATTCTGAGTGTGTGTGTCTTTAGGCTCCTATACTTCCTTCCTGGTGGTAATAATGAGAAAATGACATGTCACAAATGGTGAGGGCCCTTAATGGATGCTGGCATCTCGAGGGCCTGCCTTTTAAAGATGCCTTCGATGTTGGTGATGCTTGTGCCCGTGTTGGAGATGGCTGAGTCTACATATCTCTGCCGCCTCTATCCATCCTTTGCATTTTAGCCTCCATACCAAGTGGTGCTTCAAACAGTCGAAAGGGTCTCCATGGTACATCAACAGAAATTTGCTAGAGTCTTTGGTGACAGACCAAATCCCTTCAAACACCTCATGAAGTATGGCCAGTAGCATGCCTTCTTTATGATTGCATCAATATGTTGGGCCCAGATTAGATCCTCTGAGATGTTGATGCCCAGGTTCTTGAAGCCACTCACCCTTTCCACTGCTGACTCCTCAGTGAACACTGGTGTCTGTTCAAGTCAAGTCAAGTTTATTGAAATTTAGTTATATACATGAATACCATCAAACAAGACAATGTTTCTCTGGGCTAAGGTGTAAACACTGTAGTACACAAAACACATAACAATTTATGAAATTAAGGATGAAATCCAACATGGATTACACATAAATAAACAAATTTAAGTGCATAATTTAAATATTGTAAGATACAGAACAGATTAACCAGTAACACATTGAATGCAATTTGCCAGGGAGTTCAGAGCCTAATGGCCCGAGGGAAGAAACTATTTCCCATCCTAACCGTTCTTGTTTTTATGCATTGGAGACTTCTGCCTGATGGTAGAGAGTCAATGACTACCCCTTTCTGAAGTGCACAATCAATTCCTTTGTCTTTCTGACGTTGAGCACAAGGTTGCTGTTTAAACACCACTCAACTAGCCAACCTATCTCACTGCTGTGTGCCTCCTCGTCACCATTGTAAGAAAGAAGTGGAGCTACTTGCACTGAATACTGTGCAATCCCATTGTTACATTTTGTCAATAAGAACAACAAGCACTAAGGTCAGGATGAGTTATACGTTACCTTCATCCTCGTAACCTTCACCTCAGAAACACAGAAGAAGTGTACTGTGCAAGATCCAACCACAGCACATGGCATCACGGTCAATGATCGGGCACTATTATTAGAAAGATGACAAATGGAAAGTACGTTCTTTTCATTGAGGTCATTGGCAAATGTAGGCAAGTGACTGGTGGGAGATTTCCTTGCCTCAGCTTCATTGGCCTAACACCAGGGGTACAAACTTACATGTTCTATAATATCACCACATCTGCAGTCTTGATCAGTTTTGTGTCCTGGCCTTTCATCCGTCACAACAAATTACTGCTGAAATACCTCTAGTTTAATACTGCATCTAAAGAGGTCACAAAGAACTTAACAATACCCCAGTGCAGAGGCAACAAGCACTTAAAACATTCAAAAGAAAATTGGAAAAAGAAAAAAGAAAATATTGTGAGGAAAATCTCTGTTGTGTGATGCCTGTGCTGCCAATTTTCATTATTCTAATAGTTTTATTCCTCTGCACTATTGGTACAATCATTACCCGGACGTTATAGATTTAAGGCCATGTGTTGATAAAGTCTACATACAAATATAATTTCATGTTGGCACCCATGGGCTACCCTCTAAAATACTTTCATAAAACACCTGGAATGATTCCAGCTTGGATCCATGCAGACAGTGAATATATCAGTCAGTCCAAGCATGTCACACTTTTCTCATTTCCATAACAGCATCCTGTTACAACCCCTGTTGAATTTTTCCAGACACAATTTGCATCAGTTCATCCAACAGGCTCAAGAGGAACATTCAATTTAAATCTTTTAAGAGCTGAAATAGGTTTTATTATTGGAAACCATATTGAAATGCCTACATTATTATCAACTAATCCACAGACTATTACTATGCTATGTATGTCTTTAATTCTGACTAATACGAATTGAAATTAGGAATTTATATTGAAAATGAATGACTATCAAGATTTCCCATGGTGTTACTGGTAGTGAGGTGTTCATGTTTTCTTTATTTACGATATTGACTACGCTTTGAAACACTTCAGTTTATATAGAGAGTCCTAAGGTCGTAAGTAGCTGGTTCATGCAGCATAGTAGGAGGCCATTTGGCCCATTGTTCTTGTGCAAAAGTTCTACAGTGAAAAAGAGTTATTAATATTGCTTGTTGGTAAACATATGAAAGGTGATGTTTGTGTTAGGTGTAAAACATTTGAGGTGGCCAGGAAGGTGCCTTGAGCTGGATAATTTCTGTGAAGAACATTTTTGCTGCTGCTGGAAATTTGAAATAAAAACAAATACTGGAAATAGTAATAGAGGTAACGAAACACAGTTATTAGTTCAGGTCAATAAACTTTCATTAAAAATACTTTCAGACTTCTAAAGTAATCCGTATAACATTCTTCTAATCCATAAGGTGCATCACAACCTGGTATGGAAGTTGTCCTGTCCAAGACCGAAAGAAGCTGCAGAAGGTCATGAACATGGTGCAGCACATCACACAAACCAATCTTCCGTCCTTGGACTCACTTTATACCGCATGCTGTCGGAGCAGTGCTGCCAGGATAATCAAGGACACGACCCACCCAGCCAACACACTTTTCGTCCCTCTTCCCTCCGGGAGAAGGCTCAGGAGCTTGAAGACTCGTACGGCCAGATTTGGGAATAGCTTCTTTCCAACTGTGATAAGACTGCTGATCGGATCCTGACCCGGATCTGGGCCGTACCCCCCAAATATCCGGACCTGCCTCTCGGTTTTTTTGCACTACCTTACTTTCCATTTTTCTATTTTCTATTTATGATTTATAATTTAAATTTTTAATATTTACTATCGATTTGTAATCCAGGGAGCGGGAAGCGCAGAATGAAATATTGCTATGATGATTGTACATTCTAGTAGCAATTGTTTGGTGACAATAAAGTATAAAGTAAAGTAACTCAGATATCATCAGGCAGTGTCATAGAGTCATAAAGTCAACACAGAACAGAAACAGGACGTTTGGCACAACTGGTCCATGCTGACCAAGATGCCAGCTAAGATAGTCCCAGTGTCTGT
Organism: Mobula hypostoma; assembly: GCF_963921235.1. Taxonomy (NCBI): domain Eukaryota; kingdom Metazoa; phylum Chordata; class Chondrichthyes; order Myliobatiformes; family Myliobatidae; genus Mobula; species Mobula hypostoma. The sequence goes on from NC_086114.1 coordinate 39,594,789, forward strand.
CTCAAACAACATCAGTTTAACATTACTCTCACCATGTTGCCCACTAACAACACACTAAGGATTGACTTTAATCAGAAGCTGAGCTGGGCCAGCACATGAGTACCATGCTTATGAGAACAGGTAAGGATCTAGGTATTCTGTGGCAAGTAACCCTTCTCTTGATTCTTTAAAGCCTTTTCATGAACAAAGTACAAGCCACAAATGTGGTGTAATTTTCTCCGATTCCTTGGATAAGTGCAATCTCACAATAACCAAGGAGCTCATGCCAGCTTGTTCAAAGCAGTCCGTTTAACCCTTAGCAGACAGTGAACATAATTCACCCTGCACTTTAAGAGGGAGAAGCTGAAAACAGATGTATCAGTATTGCAGTGGAGTAAAGGGAATTACAGAGGCATGAGAGAGGAGCTGGAAAAGCCTGATTGGAAAGGGACAGTAGAGGGATGATGGCAGAATAGCAATGGAAAAGAATAGATTCATCCCCAAGAAGAGGCACTCTAAAGAGAGGATGAGGCAACTGTGGCTGACAAGGGACGTCAAAGACAGCATAAAAGCAAAAGAACATCTATAATATAGGAAAGAAAGGGAAAGCTAGAGGATTGGGAAGCTTTTAAAAAAACAACAGAGGCAATGAAAGAATAAGGAGAGAAAAGATGAAATATGAAGGTAAGCTACTCAGTAATGTAAAAGGATAACAAAAGCTTTTTTTTCAGATATATGAAGATTAAAGGAGAGGCTAGAGTGGATATTGGACTGCTGGGAAATGATGGTGGAAAAGGTAGTAATTGGGGGGGGCAAACAAATGCATAAAGTAATGGCAGACAAACTCAATAAGTATTTTGTGTCAGACTTCACTGTGGAAGACACCAGCAGTATTCCAGAAATTCAAGGGTGTCACGGGCCATAAGTGAAAGTAGTTGCTATTACTAAGGTGGACGTGGTTGGGAAGCTGAAAGGTTTGAAGGTGGATAAGTCACCTTGAGTTGATGGACTACACCCCAGGGTAATGAAAGGTGACTGAAGAGATGGTGGGAGCATTAGTAATGATCTTTCAAAAATAGCCAGATTTTGGAATTGTTCCAGAGGTCTGGAAAATAGAAAATGTCACTCCATTTTTTAAGTAGAGAAGAAGGCAGAAGAAAGGAAATTTTAGGCTAGTTAGCCTGACTTCAGTGGTTGATTATATGTTGGGGCTCATTATCAAGGATGAGGTTTTGGATGCGGAGTTGCTGACTACAGAATATATACACCTGGAGTATTGTGTGCAGTTTTAGTCCCCTAATCTGAGGAAAGACATTCTTGCCGTAGAGGGGGTACAAAGAAGGTTCACCAGAATGATTCCTGAGATGGCAGGACTTTCATATGAAGAAAGACTGGATCAACTAGGCTTATACTCGCTGGAATTTAGAAGACTGAGGGGGGATCTTATTGAAACATATAAAATTCTAAAGGGATTGGACAGACTAGATGCAGGAAGATTGTTCCCGATGTTGGGGAAGTCCAGAACAAGGGGCCACAGTTTAAGGATAAAGGGGAAGCCTTTCAGGACCGAGATGAGGAAAAACTTCTTCACACAGAGAGTGGTGAATCTGTGGAATTCTCTGCCACAGGAAACAGTTGAGGCCTGTTCATTGGCTATATTTAAGAGGGAGTTAGATATGGTCCCTGTGACTAAAGGGATCAGGGGGTATGGAGAGAAAGCAGGTACAGGGTTCTGAGTTGGATGATCAGCCATGATCGTACTGAATGGCGGTGCAGGCTCGAAGGGCCGAATGGCCTACTCCTGCACCTATTTTCTATGTTTCTATGTTTCGATATGCTATTATCTTACTGAATATCAGGGCAGATTGTGCAGACTGCATACCCCTGCTCCTATTTCTTGCATGTTGCCTGAGAGATAATTTAGTCACCATCTGATTATAACAGGAATCTCAAATAAAAATTAGAAAATCTTGGACACTATAGTCAGTATGGTTTCCTTAACCTGACGAATCTGTTGGAATTCTTTGAGAAAATAACAGGCAAAATTGACAAAGGAGAGTCAGTAGATGTAGTTTATATTTTCAGAAGGCCTTTGACAAAGTGACACACATGAGGCTGCTAAACAAGAGTCATGGATAAAAGACAGGCAGGAGCCAAACAGTGCATCTAAAGGGAGGTGGGGGGTGTTCTTGTTGGCTGTCTGTGACCAGTGGTGTTCTTCAGGGGTTAGTGCTGGGATTGATTCTTTTCACATTACATGTCAATTATTTGTAAGATGAAGTTGATGACTTGCTGGATAATGCAAGGATAAGTGGAGGGGCAGGTAGTTTTGAGGAAGCAAGAGGTCTGCAGAAGGATGTAGATTAGGAAAATAGGCGAATGGAATATAGTGTAGCGAAGTGTATGGGCATGCATTTTGGTAGAAGGAATAAAAGTGTTAACTATTTTCTAAACAGGGAGCAAATTCAGAAAACAAAGGAACAAAGGACTTGGGAGTCCTTGTGCAGGATTCCCTAAAGGTTAACGTTCAGGTGTTTAAATAAAGCAAATGCAATGCTAACATTCATTTCAAGAGGACTAGATCATAAAAGCAAGTATTCAATGCTGAGGCTTTATAAGGCATTGCTCAGACTGCACTTGGAGTATATTGTGAGCAGTTTTGGGCATCTTATCTAAGAAAGGAAGCACTGACATGGGAGAGGTTCCAGAGGATTTTCACGAGAATGATCCCGGGAATGAAAGGATTAATGTATGAGGAGTATTTGATGGCTATGGGCTTGTACTCACTGGAGCTTAGAAGAATAAGGGAGATCTCATTGAAACCTTTTGAACATTGAAAGACCTAGAAAGAGTGGATGTGGTGAGGATGTTTCCTATCATGGGGAAGTCTCGGACCAAAAGGCATAGCCTCAGAATTCAAGAGCTTTCATTTAGAACAGACATGAGAAGGAATTTCTTATGCCACAGCGTGTTGAATCTGTGAAATTTATTGCCAAAGATGGATGTGGAGGCCAAGACATGGGGCAAATTTAAAGCAGGGTTGATAGTTTCTTGATTATAAAATATGTCAAGCGTTATGGGGAGAAGACAAAAGAATGGGGTTGAGTGGGATAATAATTCAGCCTTGATGGAATGACACAGCACAGTCATTGGGCTGAATGACCAACTTCTGCTTCTATGTCTTATCATCTTATGGTCTTAATTGTCATCTCTTTCCCCTGCTTAGACATTCAGCTCCTCTACCACCAATGCACCAAAAGCTTTAGTAAAAGCACCAGAGGGTGGCAAGTAGCAAGTTCTAAAGGCTTCTTCAACAACACTTGTAACTTATGAAAGGAAGGCAGCCGGTCAATGGGAATGTCATCACCTGCAAGATTTCCTCTAAGCCTTACAGCATCCTAATTTAGAGATATGCCACACTTTCTTATTAATGCTGGATGTTATTCTCTGCAGATTAGTACTGTGAAATACTATCACCCTTTCAATTCCACTATTTTCTTGGACAGTCTCATATATTTCACTGTGCACTAGAGCTCAACCAACTGGCTGCTTATAACGTAACTCACATGGAGTATTGTTGACTTATCATTGCCACACTCTATATTGGCTGCTCATTAAAATAGTACTATAGTCCCCTTCAAAGCTCGCGTCCACCTGCTATGGCAACATCCTCTAACACCTGACATTACTGACCTCCTTTATCTCTGGTATCTATCTACTGATGCACCATTGGAAGTATTTTGTCTGAATGCATAATGGCTTCATATGGGCAACTGTTCAGCACATCATGGAAACTAACTTCCTCTCTATGGATACTGTCTACAATTCTCACTTCCTCAGTAAAGTAGCCAGCATAATCAAAGACCCCACCGACTCTGGACATTCTCTCTTCTCCCCTCTTTAATCAGGCAGAAAATACAGAAGCCTGAAAGCACATATCATCAGGCTCAAGGACACCTTCTACCCAATTTAATCAGACTCTTGAATGACCTCTTCTACAATGAGATAGACTCTTGACCTCAATTACTAAATGACGATAAAAGAGGACTGCATGTCCTCATAATCTAATCTAATCTAATCTAATAATCTAATTATGATCTGCACTTTATTGATTCCCTGCACTGCCCTTTCTCTGTCACTTTTACACTTTATTCTACACGTTATTGCTTAATTTTGTTCTACTTCCATACACCATCTAATAATTTGGATCTGTATGAACATGCAAGTCAAGCTTTTCACAGTATCTTGGTACTTGTGACTATATTAACCAAACCAATATCAATTTGTAATTTTTACCAATCCAACTTTGCCATTTTCTTTCCAGTTTAAACCTTGGATTTTCTTCACTTGGTGCCTTTACCTCCCTATCTCTGGTCCTTTCAAGTGACACTTAAAACCTGTGTCTCTGAATAAATATTTGGTCATCTATCCAAGTTTCTTGTTTCTTTGGCAAATTTTGTGTAATAACACTTCTGTGCAAGGCCTTGAAACATTCTTAAAATGTTTTGGATGGTCCAGAAACACAAGTTGTTGTTTGCCACTGAGGTAGTAAAAAGTACATGTTTTGGATTGTAGATATACTTTTATACTGGAGCAACCAAGTATCTGCTCAATTTTATTCTGGGAATTTCCATCATGGCATAGCAGAGAAATGAGTACAAAGTTTTCCACGCATTAAGTTCAAGCTATTACGAAAATGAATAATTTGAACTTTGGTAAGACAGAGCCTGGTGTTAAAGTCACCACTTTTCAGTGGACTAAGTGAGAGAAAAGATTCATACCTGCTTTCTGGCTGCTGCAAGAAAGGGTGAAGGTATTCATTTATATAGATTAGAACCAGTCAGTGAGAACTATATGATATTCAGATAAAGCAGTCAGCAAATATCAGCCAAGGCACTGCACTCTAAATTTTTAATTCTGGAAGGAATCTTCCTTTGTGATTTATAATGTTTTATGTACAAATGTGGTAATAAAAATACGTATCTTATGAAAAAGGCTTTCATTTTTTATGGGTTCCTTAAGGCATAAATTTCCCTTCACTGGTAAGGCTTGAGCCCGCAGTAAAATTCAGTATAGATCAAACCAATTTCTGTAAGCTAGGAACCCTGAAAATGCCCAGCAATGGGGAGAGAGAGGGAGAGAAAGAGTGGCAGAAGGGAATGCAGATGCATGAAAATTATGCAAAATACACTGGAGCTGGAAGAATTTAACAGGGTAGATTGCATCTATGGAGAGAGTTTCAGGTTGTATAGCATTCACCGGAGAGTGATCATGGAGCTGAACCACTAACTCTGTTTTCCCTTCCACAGATGCTGCCTGCTGCTGAGTGCTTTCAGTATTTTTCAAGGCCTTTGACCAAGTCCCACAGGGGAGGCTGGTCCAGAAGGTTAAGTCACTTGGCATTCGAGATGCAGTAGGGAACCGGATTCAGCATTGGGTTAGTGGCAGAAGACAAGAGTGTGGCAGTAGATGATTGCCTTTCTGACTGGAAGCATGTGACTCATAGCATGCCACAGGGATTGGTGCTAGGCCCATTGCTTTTCATCTATATTACTGAATCAGATATCAAGCAGTAGTAAATCAAAACAACTGGATTTGCTGTGATTTGCTGCTGCTTGATATATAATGACCTTGATGACTGAGAACCTTCATAGACATACTGAGTTAGATGATAACCTGGTAAACTGGATCAGCCAATTTGTGGATTACACCAAGTTTGGCGAGCTGTGAAGTGGACAGTGACAAAGGCTATCAAAGCTTGCGGTAGGATCTCAACCAGTTGGAAAAATGGGCTGAAAAATGGCTGATGGAATTTAATGCAGACAGTGTAAGGTGCTGCACTTTGGCAGGCCAATCTAGGGTACTAGTTACACAGAGAAAGGTAGAGCATAAAGGTGTGCATTAGAACAAAAATATCTGGGAATACAGGTCCGTAATTCCTTGTGAGTGTTATCAATGATAGCTAGGTAAAGAGTGCTTTTAGCACATTGGGCTTCATAATTCAGAGAAGTGGGTACAAGAATTGCATTGTTATGTTGAAGTTGCATAAGATGTTGTTGAGGCCAAATTTGGAGTATTGTGTGCATTTCTGTCACCTACCTACAAGAAAGATACCAATGCTTAAAAGAGTGCAGAGAAAATTTACAAGGAGACATAAAGACTTGAGTTATAGGCAAAAGTTGAATAAGTTAGGACAAGATAAAAGTCCATGGTATTACAGGAAAGATTACACGGGCAGAAAATTGGCTGACTGGCAGGAGGCAAAGTGTGGGAATAAAGTGGGGGGGGTATGGTTTTAGTTAAAGGAATAAAGGTGTAGACTATTTTCTCAACAGGGAGAATATTCAGAAATTGGAGATGCAAAGGGACTTGGGTATCCTAGTGCAGGATTCCCTTGCAGAGTAAGTTGGTAGTGTGGCAGGCAATTGTGATGATACCATTCATTTCAAGAGGACTAAAACATGAAAGCAAAGATATAATGCTGAATAAGGCAAAGGTATAAGAAGGTAAAGATATAAGGCATTGGTCAGACCTTGTGTGGAGTATTCTGAGCAGTGTTCTGCCCATTATCTAAGAAAGGATATGCTGGCTATGGCGAGGGTCCAGAGCAGGCTCACGAGAATAATCTTGAGAATAAAAGGGTTCCCGTATGAGGAATGTTTGATAGCTCTGGAATTAAGATGAATGACAGGGGAATCTTATTGAAACCTATAGAATTTTGAAAGACCTTAATAGAATGAACGTAGAGAGGCTGTTCCTAATTGTTGGAGAGTCTCAGACCAGAGGGCATAACCTCAGAATACAAGAGCGTCCCTTTAGAGCAAAGACGAGGAAGAATTTCTATAGCCAGAGGGTGGTGAACCTTTGTGATTCATTGCCGCAGATAGCTGTGGAGGCCAAACCACTGGGTTTATTTAAAGCAGAGCTTGATTTGCTTTTTGATTAGTAAGGGTTTTAAATATTATGGGGAGAAGGCAGGAAAATGGGATTAAGAGAGGAAATAAATCATCCATGATTGAATGATGGAGTAGGCTTGATGAGCTGAGTGGCCAAATTCTGCTGCTTTGTCTTATAGTCTTATGCTCTGCATTCCCTGGAGCGTAGGAGAATGAAGGGAGATATTTTTGTGTATCTAAAGTCATGACAGGTACACAATAAATAATGTAAATACATGCAGGGTTTTTTCCTCTGAGGTTGGGTGAGACTAGAACTAGAGGTCACAGGTTTAGGTGAAATGTGAGATATAGGTTTCCCCCGCCATCCGAAGGTAGAGCGTTCCTATGAAACAGTTCGTAAGCCGAAATGTCGTAAAGCGAAGAAGCAATTACCATTTATTTATATGGGAAAATTTTGAGAGCGTTCACAGACCCAAAAATAACCTACCAAATCATGCCAAATAACACATAAAACCTAAAATAACAGTAACATATAGTAAAAGCAGGAACTATATGATAAATACACAGCCTATATAAAGTAGAAATACTTTTCCACAATCATTGCCTGAACTGTTCTCCGTAGTGAAATAAACAAGCTAATTAATAGGGTGCTGCCTGGCACGTAATTGTCGGCCCAGATCAGTGCTGATTGCCGATTGTGTCGTCTCTGATCTGGGCCGACAATTACGTGTCGGGCGGCACCTAATTAATTAGCGTGTTTATTTCGGTTTTTTTCTTAAAGATGTGCTGTGTGCCTCCCGGCTACAGTTGCATTCTCCGCAAATCGGTATCTGTCCGTGGCCTGGGGGTTGGGGTGGTGGGACACTGGGGTGTCATCTCGTCATGGTCTGTTTCCATTAGAGCAGGCAGCTCATCTTCTTCTATCTCTGCCCGCCTTGATGTCGAAGGTCAAGGTTCGACGTCTGCTGTGGCTAATGTGGAAGGCTTGCTTGACTGCTGAGCCTCGCGCATTTTTCTATCACACAGTTCTTTGTAAGGACTCAAACCATCCTGCTAATATCCCCTAAACTGACGTACCCTTTCAAAATTAAAGTTGTACTTTATCATTACTCATTCGGTTTCGATTGTTATCCTTTTTTCTTCCTATTGCATCAGCTCATCATCTGTCAGTTCTTGGTCATGCGATGCCAGAACCTCTTCAACATCATGTTCGTCACCTTCCACAAGCCAAACTCACGTTGTCCTTACTTCGTTCACCACGATCAAAACGCTTAATTATGTCCAGTTTTACGCTAAGTGTAACACCCTTACGAGTCCTTTCAGGCTTTTCCGATACCTTATAACTCATCTTGCAAATGGCTGCTCACAGGCTCGTGCTTAAGCAATGCCGTTCCGAATCCGGGGAAGAGCAGCTGCTCAGGGCGCGCGCTGCCTTTTATTGCACGTTGATTTTTTATCGTGCCCTGCTTTTTTTTTCGTAGCAGTGAAAACACCTTCTGAAAGCGAAAACAGGGTACTAATGTAGGTCTTTCGTAATAGTGAGGTTTCGTAAAGCAAACGTTCGAAAAGCAGGGGACACCTGTATTTGAGGTGAATCTGAATGGGAACTTCTTCACTCAAAGAGTGGTGTGAGTGTGGAACAAGTTTCCAGTGGAAGGAGTGAATGAGGATTCATTTGCAACACTTAAGGGAAGTTTAGATAGGTACATGTATGAGAGGGGTGTAGAGGGTTATGGTCTGCATGCAGGTAGATTGGACAAGGCCGAAAACTGATTGGCACAGACTAGATGGCCGAAGGACCCGTTTCTGCGCTGAAGTGCTCTACGTCTCTATAGCTCTATTTTTTGATTCCCAAATTCTTTGATTTTCAAGTATTTGGAAGACTTTGATCATTTCCTGCTTCCTGCAGCTTTGGGCTTTGTACTTTCTTGCAACAGCTGAACAATCAACAAAATGTGAGGAGCTGGGATTTCAATCTTCATGTGCTGGACCTGGCTATTCTCACAGGCCGCCATTTTACATCCACCAACTTTAACAGATAAAAGTAGCTAAACAGTGAATTGGGAATTTTGCTATACATGCTTACAAGGGCCAAGGGCTGGTAGTGTGGAAATTAGTGCTTTAGTTATTCCGCTACTGATTTGCTGTCTGTGACACTCAACAAAATGGCTTTGGCTTGCCCATGGTCAACAAAGGGCATGGGTCAACAGACTGTTAGTTTAACAAACACTCAATTATGTTAATTTGCCTCCCAGATATAAAGTCACAGCTTGATAGAGTCAAGTTTGATACCTCTGTCGTGCGATACCTTCGAAAAAAAGGTGTTTACATTCATAAACACAAGAAAATCTGCAGATGCCAGAAATCAAAGGCAAAACATACAAAAGGCTGCAGGAACTCAGAAGGTCAGGCAGCATCTATGGAAATTAATAAATGTTGATGGTTTGTTCATTTCCGTAGATGATGCCTGACCCGCTGAGTTCCTCCAGCATTTTGTGTGTTTTGGGTTTACGTTCATTTCCAATTACCGTGCCTCACACACTAGACCAGCATTAAAGGTCCCTCCCTTATTTTCCTTGAGAATCCAGTGGTAAACTATGTTCTTAAGTCACTGCAGTTCTGGTGGAGTTGCTCCTTCATTGCTGTTGTGGAGATCATTCCAGGATTTAGACCCAGAGACAATGCAGGAAAAGTGATATATTTCCAATCAGAATGCTGAGCAATGCAGAGGGGAACCTGTTAATGGTGGGGATTGTGTGCAGCTGTTATTGACTTCCCCTTCCTGAAGTCCACAATCAATTCCTTGGTCTTACTGATGTTGGATGCAAGGTAGTATTTGCGATACCACTCAACCAGCTGATCTATCTCCCTCCTGTATGCTTCCTCATCACAATCTGAAATTTTGCCAACAATGGTTGTGTCATCAGCAAATTTATAGCTGATATTCGAGCTGTGCTTAGCCACGCAATCGTGGGTTTAGAGAAAGTAAAGTTGTGGGGTCAGCACACATTGTTGAGGCGTGCCAGTGTTGATTATCAATGATGAGGAGATGTTATTTCTAATCTGCACTGACTGTGGTTTCCTGATGCGGAAGTCAAGGATCCATTTGCAGAGGGAGGTACAGAGGCTCAGGTTTTGGAGTTTGTTGATTAGAATTGAGGGCATGATTGTGTTGAACACTGAGCTGTACCCTGACGTGGGTACTGCTATTGTCCAGGTGATCCAAACCTGAGTGCAGAGCCACTGAGGCAGCTTCCACTGTAGGCAAAATGCAGTGGGCCCAGGCCATTGCTTAGGTAGAGGTTGGTTCTGGCCACGACCAACCTCTTAAAGCACTACATCACAGTAGATGTAAGTACAACTGGGCAGTAGTCATTGAGGCAATTCACCCTGCTTTTCTTGGGCACTGATATGATTGTCGCTCTTTTGAAGCAGATGTGAACCTCTGAACTGGGGTGTATAGGCACTCAAACCTATGTACCTTTAGGTGCAGCTGTATTGTAATGTAGGAATTAGGGCAGTCAGTCTGTGTGCAACACCCTTCCATTTACAGCAGCTTAATAATAATCACTTTGGGTGTTCCAGAAATATTGATGGAGGAATAAATATTGGGCAGAACCCAACAGGATTAAATCCCCTGCCCTTTGTAATTCTGCCATGAGATCTTTATGTCCATTTCAGGCAACCAGTGAGTCCTCATTTTAACATTACTTGTTAAAATTCACCCATCTGCATAACATTCTCTCAACACTGCACTGGAGTGGAAAACTGGATTAAGTCTCTGACATGAGACTTGAAGAAGAAACCTAGCAGAAAAGGTATTAGCTGAGCCACACATTTTTACCAATAGACAGAGCGTGTATCTAATATCACTTGATGATTGCTTAGAAAGATCTGATACACCTCCTTCAAAATAATTTGTAAAATCTTATATAGTATGCCCTTATTTTTCTTTAAAATCAAGAAAATTCCTGTCATCTTGTCAAAATTATTTTCAAAAACCCTCCTCCCTTATCTTTAATTTGGCGGAGGAATAAGTACTATAACAGTCTTTCTTGTGACCACCACGAGACAATTTATCCAATCGTTTTTATTTATCAAACCTTGAACACTCAGGGAATAAGTCAGTGCCTGAACAAATGTTTCCCTTTAAAGTGAGAAATTGTCATTAACCATGGGGGCCTATTATCTGGTGTGAATTGTAGTAGAAAGATGATAAACATCAGTGCTAATGTCTGGTAGAAACTCCAGGTGGAATAGCAAGAGAAAGTTTAAAAAAATTCTACTTGATGTTAAGGCTGACTTATTTGTTTTAGACTGCTGTCTGCCCTGAACCAATCCCTTCTTTAGTATGTGTTCTCCTCTGGTTGTAATTCAATTCTCTCTCTATTGTTTATTTCATAGCTCCCCAGTGAAGTGTCAAAGTCGATGTTCTGTCAGCCTTTAAGTGTCGTAGATGTTTGTCATTCAGCCCTTGTTAAAAATGCTGCCTCCGTTCTTCCTTGGCCTAGAATTCCCTGTAGTAAAATTATTCCATTTAGATGGAAACTTTTTGTCACTCTCTGTCTAAATTGGCATATCTGGCTCTTTTGCAGAAACCAATAAACTGTGACCTTGATGCATCTGTCAATCAAATTCATCTTTACTGAGAGCGCCAGATGACAACAAGGCAGAAAGGGATCTGCTGATTGGTGCTCATCAACAAAGCATTACAATATCCACCTGTCATTCACCACACTACCAAAACACTCTCTGGGTCCCATCCCTGAGCAGTGGTTTTCCAGCATAATTTTGTTTTGTTCCTCTGTTGATAATTTTTTAAAATTGCAAATACTTATATAGCAACCATAATGATGCACTAAGTACCAAAAAGAAAGGGAAATATTTCAAGTTAAGGTTGACCAGAGAAAAGAACAAGCTCCTGGACTGAATAAACATTTTCACACTACTTGAATCTACTCAGCAGGAGGAAATTTTCAATAGTATTGAGTTTATTTAATTCACTGCAACCAATAAAATATCAGAAATATTTGAACTAGCTATCTATTTTAGTAAGCAAGCTTGTTTATACAGTGATAAATTTGTTGTATCACTGGAACAGGAATTAATAAGTCATCAGTTTAATTCTTGTTAGAGTGAATGATAATTAAATGAATCTGGCTGTGGATGAGTTAGCAGAAAGTATCATGGAAATTGACAGCTTATCGTAAACACTGATGAACTGTCTTCAATGTGAAACATTCCCTCTGTTTCTCTCTCCTGTGATGCTACCTGATCTGCTGAGTGTTTCCTGCATTTTCTACTTTTATTCTCTAAATGAGATTCTGATCCATGCTGTAAACAAGTGCACCTTTAAGGTTACTGGTGATTGGAAATACCTTGCAACTTTCTCCTGTGATATCTACATGGTACAATACCCAAAGTTAATCTCCTGGTTGATTTTTCAACTTCACCGGTCTGATAAATAACTGTCCATACCTACCTAGAAAATAACCAGATTTAACAAACTGTTTTACTAACAGCCTGCTCGATACCTTAAGGTCAAAAGTCGACTGTGTTCTTTGGAATTCAGCAGGCTAGGTAGCATCCATGGAAAACAGTAAACAGGCAACATTTCAGGCCAAGACCCTTCACATCAGGAATCTAGCGTTTTGTGTGTGTTGCTTTGGATTTCGGGCATCTGCAGTTTTACTCATGTTTGCAACTGCGTTCTTTGTTTTTACTGAGGTCTATGGTCTCAAAGCTACCTTCACATGAATGTTCAGACTGCCCTTCCCTTGGAAGTGAGGACGACAATCCCTTCCAGCTTCCTAGCCCCAGGATTTTTCCAAGCTGTTGCTCATCTCTGTCTCATTTTCCAGCTTTCTGTTATCTGCTTATGGTATCTGTTTTACAACAGTGACCCTCTCATTAGCTGTGGGGCAGTTTGGGACACTGGAAATTTAGAAGATAGAAGAAAACAGCAAGGTTTTTTTTTACAAAGGCACAATATTGCAGATGGTGAAAATTTGAAACGCAGACAATGTGGAAATTACTCAACTGGTCAGACAGCATTTGTGGAGGGAGGAACAGATAACTTTGATTGAAAGTCACTGACGTGAAATCTAAATTCTGTTCCTTTTTTTGTGGTTCACTTAAATGCTGCAAAATACAAAAGTATTTTTCCTGAATGAAATTTCAGTTTTGTACTTTACAATATTGAAATTCTGCATAATTTTTCAATATTGGCATCTATGTAGAATTCCAATAAAAATATCCACCCTAACACAAGAAAATCTGCAGATGCTGGAGATCCAAAGCAACACACACAAAATGCTGGGGGAGCTCAGCAGACCAGGCAGCATCTATGGAAAAGAGTATACAGTTGACGTTTTGGGCCAAGACCTTTCATCAGTTCCCACATCTCCCTCCCAGAGGATGTTTATTAAGTGAAATCCTATGAAAGCTTCACGGACTCCTGACTAAATTGAAGACATTTTCTCCTACTTTGCTTCCCATCAGGACTCCAAACCACTCTCTGCTTTAGTTGGATCTGGTATAATCTTCTAAATCAATGTTCCTGAAGCATTTTTCTTTTTGCTTAACGATGGCTTTTCAGACCGTTGGACAGATTTATGTTGGTGGCTGTTGTACTTCCCTCATTTCTGCTCTCACTCCCAATTCTCTCTGCCAGAATAAGGACAGAGATCCCTATGTCCTCACTGAGTGCTCCACAATAGACAATTTCTCCAAGCTCATCTGTTTTACCCAAATTCCAAGTTAGAAATATCTTAAACAAGAGTTGAAAAACACTGCATCAACATTTGTTGGAAATAATTCCAAATCTCTGAGCACTATTTACTCTTTCATTATTCCACTATTATTGGTAAATATCTTCAGGGAAATTCCTGGAGGTGCCATAATACTCTGTTGAAAAACTCAGGAAGGAAACTTAGGCAGTGCAGACCTTTTTTAAAAATTACTCCTGCCATTTCATATGTATTCCTTTTCCAAATGAATGAAGTCTTGACCAATTAGACAGTTTTAAGTCAATTAGCTAACAGACTATTCATCCTTCATTAAAAGCAGTCAGTGTGTCCAAATGTAATGAAAATAAATATGGGGGCAGTACTGCTTCCTGCTACAGGAGATCGCTAAATTGTTCAGTAAAACCCTTCATAAATAATTACCAAAACATTTTAAAGCTGTTTAAAGGTTGAATTTAATTAATGCTACGGTATATTTCAACAATATCATTCTAAGAGCCAAGCGAGACTTCCCTAACATTGACATTGCCCAGTTAAGCACTAAAAATGGATTGGTCAGGTCTCACCACAATAAACACTGTAAAGTTGGCATTCAGTCTAACTTTCAAAAGGCTGCTGTTTTACTAAAGGAAGTAAGGACGATTGAATTTTGTAAAAGCCAGATCATAGTCATAGATTCACAGAGTTGTACAGGAGGGAAGCAGACCCTTCAGGCCACCAATCCTTGCTGACCAGGTTGTCTACCTGAGCTGGTACCATTTCGCTGATATCCCTCTAGTCCTTTCCTATCCATGTGCCTGTCTAAATGCCTTTTAAGTAGCGAGTATTTTAAGTATTGTAACTGTATCTGCCTCCACCATTGGCTCATACAACTTCAGTTACATACCCATTACATCACAAAGGAAGCATGACAGTGCCTCTGCTTTCTTAAAAATTTACAAAGATTCAGAATGTCATCTAAAACTTTGACAAACTTCTATAGACGTGCAGGGAAAGTAGTTGCACCACAGCCTGGTATGGAAACACTAATGGCTTAAAAGTAGTGGATACGGCCCAGTCTATCACAGATAAAGCCCTCCCCAGCATTCAGCGCTACTACACGGAGTGCTGTCGCAGGAAAGCAGCATCCATTATCAAGGAGCCCCACCATCCAGTCATGCTCTCTTCTCACTGCTGCCATCAGGAGGGACATAGAGGAGCCTCAGGACTCACACCACCAAGGTTCATGAACAGTTATTACCCCTCAACCATCAGGCTGTTGAATAGAAGGGATAACTTAACCCAACTTCACTCATCTCAACACTGAACTATTCCCAAAACCTATGGACTCACTTTCTACGCTTTTCATCTCATTTTCTTGATATTTATTGCTTATTTATTTATTTATTATTATTCTTTCTTTTTGTATTTGCAGAGTTTGTTGCTTTTTTGTACATAGGTTGTTGTGTGTGGTCTTTAGACAATAAACAATAGACAATAGGTGCAGGAGTAGGTCATTCAGCCCTTCGAGCCAGCACCGCCATTCACTGTGATCATGGCTGATCATCCATAATCAGTACCCTTTTCCTGCCTTCTTCCCATATCCCTTCAGTCCGCTATCTTTTAGAGCTCTATCTAACTCTTTCTTAAAAGAATCCAGAGAATTGGCCTCCACTGCCTTCTGAGACAGAGCATTCCATGGAACCACAACCCTCTGTGTGAAAAAGTTTTTCCTCGACTTCATTCTAAATTGTCTACCCCTTATTCTTAAATTGTGGCCTCTGGTTCTGGACTCCCCCAACATCGGGAACATGTTTCCTGCCTCTAGTGTGTCCAATCCCTTAATAATCTTATATGTTTCAATCAGATCCCCTCTCATCCTTCTAAATTCCAGTGTATACAACCCTAGTCGCTCCAATCTTTCAACATATGACAGTCCCGCCATCCCGGGAATTAACCTCGTGAACCTATGCAGCACTCCCTCAATAGCTAGAATGTCCTTCCTCAAATTTGGAGACCAAAACTGTACACAATACTCCAGGTGTGCTCTCACCAGGGCCATGTACAACTGCAGAAGGACCTCTTTGCTCCTATACTCAACTCCCCTTGTTATGAAGGCCAACATGCCAGTAGCTTTCTTCACTACATGCTTACTTTCAGTGACTGATGAACAAGGACTCCTAGATCTCGTTGTACTTCCCCTTTTCCTAACTTGACACCATTCAGATAGTAATCTGTCTTCCTGTTCTTGCCACCAAAGTGGATAACCTCACATTTATCCACATTAAACTGCATCTGCCATGCATCTGCCCACTCACCCAACCTGTCCAAGTCACCCTGCATTCTCATAACATCCTCCTCACATTTCACACTGTCACCCAGCTTTGTGTCATCTGAAAATTTGCTAATGTTACTTTTAATCCCTTCATTTAAATCATTAATATATATTGTAAATAGCTGCAGTCCCAGCTCCGAGCCTTGCGGTTATGTTTGATTATGTTTCTTTGTATTTGCTGTAGCTGCCTGCAAGGAAATGAAACTCAAGGCTGAAAATGGTGACATATATGTGCTTTGATACTAACTTTATTCTGAACTTTGAACACCACCCATTCTATGAAAATCTTAAAAGGGGTCCCTCTGGTCCCTTTCAAATCTTTCGCCTCTCACTTTAAACCTACACCCTCAAATTTTAAACTCTTTTATCTCGAGAATAATATCTGTGGTCATTCACCTTGTCTCTAACTTCATGATTTTGTAAAACCTCTATATTTTTAACCCTCAGCCTCGTACGCTCCGGGGGGGGGGGAGCAGTTATGGGCAGCCTCTGCAGACCCCTCCATAAATTTAGCCCTTCAGCCTTAAAAACATCCTTGATAGGAACTACTTAGTTATGCCTAAGTGCAGGAGGCAGGTACCTGGGTGACTGTCAGGAGAGGGAAAGGAAATGAGCAGGAAATGCAGAGTACCCCTGAACCAAGTCTTGGGCACTGAGTCTGGAGCTGTGTCTCAGAAGGGAAGGGCGGGTGGGGAAGAAGACTGCAGTAGTGGTAGGGGATTCCATAGTTAGAGGAGTAGACGTGAGATTCTGTGGACGTGAAAGAGACATCTGGATGGTATTCTGCCTCCCAGGTGCCAAGGTCAGGGCTGTTCTTAGATTGAGTCTAAGGCATTCTAAAGGGGGAGGATGAGCTGCCAGAAGTCTTGGTATGTATTGGCGCAAATGACATAGTTACGGAAAGGGGGGAGGTCCTGAAGAGAGAATTTAGGGAGTTAGCTGAAAAGTGGGTACTCCAGGGTAGCAATTTCTCGATTGCTACCTGTGCCATGCACCAGTAAGGGTAAGAATCGGATGATTTGCAAATGAATGCATGGCTGACAAACTGATGCAGGAGACAGAGGTTCAGATTTCTGGATCACTGGGATCGCTTCTAGGTATGACCTGTACAAGCGGGACGAGTTACAAGTTAACCCAAGGGTGACCAATATCCTTGCAGGCAGGTTTGCTAGAGCTGTTGGGGAGGATCTAAACTAATCTGGCAGGCAGATTGGAACCAGAGTGATAGGGCTGAGGGTGGAGCAGTTGGCATACAAGCAGATGCAGTGGGTAGTGAAACTGTGAGGAAGGACAGGCAGATGATAGGGCAAAATTGTAGTCAGTTTTCAAAGTAACATGGGGACAGAATTCAAAAGAGGAATGAATACAGGACTGAAGGTGTTATATTTCAAAGCACACAGTATGTGGAATAAGGTAGATGGTCTTGTAGCACAGTTAGAGATTGGCAGGTATAATGTTGTGGACATCACTGAATCATGGCTGATAGAAGTTTATAGCTAGGAGCTTAAAATCCAAGGATACACATTGTTTTGAAAGGACAGGCAGGTAGGCAAAAGGGGTGAGGTGGCTCTGTTGGTTAAAAAATGAAATCAAATCCTGATTGACATAGGATCAGAAGATGTAGAATGCTTGTGGGTAGAGTCAAGAAACTGCAAGGGCAAAAAGATCCTTGTTATATATAGGCCTCCAAACAATAGCCAGGATGTGGGACATAGAAAAGACTGGTCAAAAGTGCAATGTTACGATAGTCATGGAGGATTTCAATATACAGTTAGATCGGGATAATAAGGTTGGAGCTGGATCGCAAGAGAGAAAATTTGTAGAATATTTTCAAGAATGCCTTTATAGCAGCTCTGGATCTGACGTGTAATGAACTGGATTTGATTAGGAAGCTTCAGGTAAAGGAATCGTTAGGAGACAGTGATCATAATATGCTAGAATTCACCCCGCAATTTGAGAGGGAGAAGCTAAAGTCAGATGTATCAATATCACAGTGGAGTGAAGGGAATTATAATGGTATGAGAGAGGAGCTGGTCGGAAGGCCTTAAACAAGGTGCTATACATGAGGCTACTTAGCAAGACTAGAGACCATGATATTACTGGAAAGATTCTACCATGGATAGAGAGCTGGCTTATTTTCAGGAGGTAATCAATGGGAACAAAAAAGGACCTTTTCTGGTTGGCTGCCAGTGTCTAGTGGTGTTCCGCAGGGGTCGGAGTTCAGACCACTTCTATTACACTGTATGTCGACGATTTGGATGATGGAATTGATGACTTTGTGGCCAAGTTTGCAAATGATATGAAGATGGGTGGTGTTGAGGAAGCAGGGAGACTGCAGAAGAACTTTGACAGATTAGGAGAATGGGCAAAGAAGTGGCTGATAGCACACGGAGTCAGGAGGCTTACGGTCACGCACTTTGGTAGGACTAAAAGCATAGACAATTTTTTAAACATGGAGAAAAGTCAAAATACTGAGGCGCAAAGGGACCTGGGAGTCCTCATGCAGGATTCCCTAATTATGAACCTACAGCTCGAGTAGATGGTGAGGAAGGCAAGCACAATAGTCGCACTCCTTTGGAGTGGACTAGAATATAAAAGCAGGGATGCAATGCTGAGTCTTTATAAATCAATGGTGAGGCATCACTTGTAGTATCATGAGCAACTTGGGGCAGCTTATCTAAGAAAGAATGTGCTGACATTGGAGAGGCGACTGTGGAGTCCAAGTCATCGAGTACATTTAAAACCGAGGTTGTTAGGCTCTTGATGAGACAGGGTGTCAGAAGCTATGGGGACAAAGCAGGAGAATGTGGTTGAGAGGTATAATAAGTCAGCCATTATGGTGGAGCAGGCTCGCAAATGGCCTATTTCTGCGGGATCCAAGAATTGTCCCAGCAGTGATGGGGGAACAGCAGTATACGTCTAATTCTGAAATGTGTGTGACAGGGAACTTGGGCATGGTAGTGATTACACATACCTTGCCTCACTAAATTGGGAGATCCATTTTTAAATATTCTCATCAACCATTCCATCAGACAGAGATGAGGTGCTGTACGAAAACGAGATAGGTCAGCAGGTTGAGAGGTGTCGCAACCCCAGCATCAGTAGAACCATGAAATTGATCGTGGGTTTCAGGAAAGAGAAGTCATGTGAACACATATCAGTCCTCATTGAGGAGTTTGCAGTGGAAAGGGTGAGCAGCTTTATGTCCTGGGTGTTTACAGGTTGCTGGGTCTATCCGGGGCCAAGCACCCTGATACAATCATAAAGAAGGCATACCAGTGGCTATACATCATTAGGATTTTGATGAGATTCAGTATGTCACCAAAATCTCTTGCGGATTTATACAGGTGGACAGCATTGTGACGGGTTGCATCACAGTCTGGTAACGAGGCTCCAATGCACATGATCACAAGAAGCTGCTGGGGTGCACAGACACACCCAGCTCCATCACAGTCACAACCCTCCCTGCCACTGAGGACACCTTCAAGGGGCCATATTGGCAATATCCACCGCTAAGGACCCTCACCACTGGGGACATGCACCCTTCTCTTCACTATATCAGGGAGGAGGTACAGGAGCCTGAAGACCCACACTCACTGATTCAGAATCAGTTTCTTCCCCTTAACAATTATTTCTGAATAGTCCATATATTAATGAAAACTTCATCATTATTCCTTTTCTTCTGCACTAGTAATTTATTTAGTAATTTACGATAATTTTAAGTTTTAGCACTGCACTGCTGTCCAAAACAGCAAATTCCATAATATATAAGACAGTGATAATAAACGTGATTCTGATCCTGATTCTCACCTGCCTTCTGATAGGGACCATAACTGTAAGTTTTTATTTCTTTGGAACTGTCATGGCTGGAATGAGAAAGCACTGAGTGGTAAAACAGAGCTGGGGAACAGGTTTCAAACCGCTGCGTTGTTTGTGTAAAGCATTCTCAACACCTTACATGAATTCAGTACTTAGGTGCCTCTTGATTCGTCAGAATAGGGTGAGAGCAGGTATTTCTCAGAGTTGTGTGGTGCTGATTTAAGTGCTCAGCAATTTTACTCCAGAAACTACTTCTCACCGAGACACATTGAGTCGTAGAAAACTACAGCAAGGAAGCAGGCTTTTCGGCCCACCCTGTCTGTGCTGAACTATTAATCTCCCTAGTCTCATTGAATTGCTCCCAGACCTCAGACCTCCACACACCTCCCATCCATGTATCTGTACAAATTTCTCTTAAATGTTGAAATCGAACCCGTATCTCCCGCTTCCACTGGCAGCTCATTACAAACTCTCACCATGCACTGTGAAGAAGTTCCCACTCATGTTCCTGTTAACCATTTCACCTTTACCTTTAACCTTTGATCTCTAGTTCTATTCTCACCCAACCTCAGTGGAAAAAGCCTGCTTGCGTTGCCTATCTATTCCCCTCATACTTTTGTATATCTCCATCAAATCTCCCTTCATTCTCCTACACTTGAGGAAATAAAGTTTTAACCTATTCAATATTTCCCTACAGCTCAGGTCCTCAAGCCCTGGGATCATCCTTGTAAAATTTCTCTGCACTCTTGCAGTTTTATTGACATCTTTCCTGCAGGTAGATGACTAAAACTGCACGTAATACTACAAATTAGGTCTCACCAATGTCTTAAACAACTTTAACATAACATTTCATCTCCTGTCCTCAATACGTTGATCTATGAAGGTCATGATGGAATGTAGTCGCTCCTGCATTCCATCATGGCTGATTTATTATCCCTCTCAACCCCATTATTCTCCCCATAGCCATTGATGTTGTTATAATCAAGAACATTTGCAGCATTTGCAGAAACTCTTGTATGTGTGTGTGTGTGTGTGTGTGTGTGTGCGTGTGTGTGTGTATGTGTGTGTGTGTGTGTGTGTGCAATTATTTTATGTTAAATTGCTGTTACACTAAATAACTTATGAAATCTTTATAGGATCTGTATTGAGCTAAAATGGGCATGTAAACCAATATGTAAATACAAGTCTTTCTATCACACTGTCGACTTAAAGCAATTAGATTCAAGATTTAAGATTGTTTCATGCCATTTCCTATACACAAGTGTAAAGGAGAACAAAATAATTGTTATTCTTGGTCTGATGCAGCACAAAAAACTCACAATAAGATAAAGTACTCAATAATACTAATAAAACACAATAAATATGTAAGATAGTTTTTATACATTGATTGAATGTCCATCAAGTGACGCTGGGTAAAGGAGTGTCTGTACATAAGGTGACTGACAGAAAATGATGACGTAGTGGTGGTTGGGGGTAGGTTACTGGGTGGATGTGTTGATCAGCCTTACTGCTTGGGGAAAGTAACTGTTTTTGAGTCTTGTGGTCCCGCGTGGATGTTATGCAGCTTCCTTCCTGATGTGAGTGGGTAAAACAGTCCATAAGTAGGGTGCGTGGAGGAATCCTTAATAATGTTATTGGACCTTTACCACTACATTTCTGTATATACTGGGTAGGTTGGCACAGGTGATATGTTGGGCATTATTTTGAAATGCAGATAGGAAAGAATAAATAGACCAAACACAGATAGCAAAAACTGATAAATGAAATGTAATGCCTTTGAGTGGAGGTGAGCTGTTACCATTGCTGCTGTCTGATCTCACTCTCAGATGTTTCAGTGTCATAATCCCTGACAATCTGTTTCCTTTCTGAGGCCTTTCCCTGTGGCATATTCCCCCATCCTTTGGAATTTGAAATGTTTTCTGCCAAGCCCCTCTTGTACCTAATTGTCAAAACAGTAATTACTCCTCACTTTCTTGTCAGGTGTCAGCTGCATCTCAAACAAAAGATAACTTCTAGAATTAACCAGGGAACTATGAGACTGATTTGTTTTGTAACTCCAAAACATTAAACTAATTGAAAGTAAAACACGGAGTTGGGAATAATGCATCTTAGTTTTGTTCTTAGTTTAAGCGACATATGATGTGGCAACATAATGAAGTATGGCATTCACGCATATTACATATAACCTGTAGTAGATTATTTAAAACAAAAGGATGCTGAATCAAACAATAGATTTACAATATTTCTCAAATATTAAATACATTATGCTCCTCCCTGCTCAGTATAGAATGCATTTCAACTTATAAACATATACTATATGTACATAAGTTTTATGTGCATATATGTATATATACATATAGTATATGTACATATACCATATGTATATAAGTTGAATATACTATATAATATAACTACTATATTTACATCCACAGCATAATAAATTTTAATTGCCCCATTCAGACCTTCAGACCTGAAGGTTTAATTGCTGTGGAAGATTTCTTATTCTTGCGGGATAGCATCTTTATCATCTTTCCTGACAAGTTGGGTGGGGCGTGTCACTCTGCTTGGCAGGTGAGACTTGTGGCTGTGAAAATAATTTCAGGTTCTAGACCCTCCTTCATGCTGGTTGTAGGAGGTGACTCTGAAACTGTGAGACATTGCTCTGGACACATTCCTTCTACTTTTCTCAGCTTTTCTCTCTGGATTTACTTTGATCCTTACTTCTCTCCCTGTCTTGGTTTCTTCCTTTTTGCTGTTCCATTCATCCAGCTGGGCTTTGGTCTTTACATCTGCTTTTACAAGCAACTTTTTGTCTCCCACTTAAAGTTCATGCAAGTGAACGTAAATACACACAGAGTAGATTTTGGTTCTTTATACTCACAAAAGCTGAATGCTTGCAACTTTCCTGAGGCTCTTTGAACTCTCTTCCAGCTTAAAACCAAGCTACATTTTGTAAATAACTGTCTGATTAACATAACAGAAACTTCCTCAGATATGTTACCTATAAAAACTGTTGTAGTCAGGCCACTGCTTTCGTCACTTTCAGGATTGCTCTGAGAAGCTTGGTCCTTCCTTGATCCAATATACTCTCCAACCAAAATCAAATCAAATCAAATTTAATTGTTATTCAAGCCATACATGGATACAACCGAATGAGAGAGTTCTCATCTGAAGCCAAGGTACAAAAACATATACATGTATTCAAAATAATGGGAAAGGAAAAAAAGAGCATAGTCATGTAAGAAAACACATATTTAGTCCAAGACCCTGAGCGACAATCTCGCAAATTGATGGTTCCTGGTAGTCCAGCCCGTAGTTCCACTGATCCAACACTGGAGGGCAGCACCAATGGGAGAGGCCACCCCCTACCAAATCTGGACACCACACTATAATGCAAGCCCGAGGACTGAAGCCTAATTCTAGCTACAACTGTAGCCATAGTGCTGCCTTGCCACCTATCTCCCCACCAAACAGGAGCAGCAGGCCACCGGCAATCAATGTCCAACAGGGCCTTGCAATCATGAAAGAAATGTCCAAGACAGTCACTCATGGTTTCACTGCACGCCACCTTCGCACCAACTCTGGTCCCTCCGAGTAGTACCCTGCATTGTGCTCTGCACCCAGGTCAGCTCTTCTGAACGCAGTCCGGCTTGTCCTGTGGCCCATTGGCCTGACACAAATCCCCAGGCCCAACAGCCCAATCTGAGTCCCTGGGCCTGATGGTCTGACTCGAATCCCTGGGCCTGACGGTCTGACTCGAATCCCTGGGCCTGACGGTCTGACTCGAATCCCTGGGCCTGATGGTTCAACTTGAATCCCCAGGCCCGAAGCCCCAACTTGAATCCTCTGGCCCAATGGCCTGACTCAAGTTCCTCAGCCCAATGACCCCAGATTGACACTCCCAGCCCGACTCAACTCTCTCGGCCCAACAGGTCTTCTCTGAACCACCAGCCTGCCATTAGAGGGGACCAAGAGGCCGTCGCATGTATACACATTGCCATCTTACTGGAACCAGAAGCATGAGGTTGGCACCAGCACCTACTTACCTTCTATTGGGCAGAATTCATGGTGTACAGCATGGAGACAGTTTTGGTATCATCCAGTACCTTTCTTAATTCTCACTTCAGTTGACTACAGGGGATGTGGCATGAAAATGCTAGAGGGATCTCCAAACAGGTTATAGCTGTCTCAGGCAATCATGTCCCCACAATGCCGGCCTTTCTGTTTTTAGCACATACAAACCCAATGTAGCCTGTTGGTTGTTGTATTTCACTGTTACAAATGTCATTCCCACAGGACTTTTCTTTTTGCCAGTATAAGTCTTCAGTTGGACACCTACAGGCTTCATTTCAGTAGCTTCGAAATGTTCTTCAAACTCATTTTTTGAAAGTACTGAGACCGGTGAACCAGTGTCCAATTCCATTTTTATTAATTTACCATTCACTTCTGGTGTATGTTTATCTATTGTTGGTTTTCACATTATAAATCTCTAGGCTACTTAGTCCTGTGTCACTATCATCAGTCTCAGATTTTTCATCAATACCATACAGATTAGCACTCTTCATGAATCTGCAAATTAACTTTTTATCTTTTTCTCTTCCCTGTGGAATTCATTTATTTTTGTCTGCCTGGCATTCTCACTGTATGTGTCCTAGTTCGTTGCATTTTCTGTAAGTTTCTCCTTTAAATCTGCATTAGTTTGGTGAATGTGAGCCCCTACCACAGAGGAAACACAATTCGGTCAGCCAGACCAGTTTCTGTTTAGACGTTGCAATTTTGTTCATGCTCACTTTCATTCTTGACTGCAAAACAATTGTGTCTCTGCTCTTTCTATAGATACAATAATTTCAACTGTTCTTTTAAATGTAAGTTGTGCTTCAGTGAGGAGCTGTTTTGAATGTTTTCTCATCAGATTGCACGAACTAAACAATCTCAATGTACATCATTAAACCCATCATTGAACCAACAATGCTTGGACAACTTTTTCAATTAAGCCACATGTACTGAAATAGACCCCCCCCCTTCCTTTTGATTCCACTTACAAAACCTAATGTGTCCTGCAATCAACAACGGTTTTGGTTCTAAATGTTCCTGCGTTATTTTCACGATATCAGCAATGTTTATTTTGGCTGGTTTGTTTGGAGCAGTCAAACTTCTCAGTAAACTGTATAACTTTAAACCCAGTGCTCTCACCAAAATTGGTTCTTGTTTCTCATTGGCTGTTCCATTTTCTTTAAAATATGGCTCAACTCAGTCAGTATACATATTCCAGTTATTTCTTGTGTAATTGAACATGTCTATCTTTCAGATGTAGCTAGCTATTCTGCATTTATTTTATTTATGATTATTATTACACAGTGCAATCTGTTTATGAACCTGTGAATTTGTCCATTTCAGGCTTTTTAAAAAACTCCACCGTGTTCTCTCCCTTCCAAAGAGACACGTGCTACACTTTTTTTTTACTTGAACATCTTGCTGTGCTTCGCAGGAAGGCAGCTGTCTCAGGTTTGCTTAAAACTTCCATGTCACCACTGTTATATTTTGTCATTCCAAAACATAAAACTAATTGAAAGAAAAATGCGGAGAATCCATAATGTGTGCCTAACTTTGTCTTGACTTTAGCATAATGCACACATATGATGTGGCGGCGTGATAACGTATACCATACATGTAATACTACATATAACCCATAAAGATGAATTATTTAAATAAGCAAAGAATGTTTAATCAAAGAATATATTTATAATATTTCTCGAGTGTTACTGATATATCAAATATACAACAGAGATAAATCCACAGAGCTTTGGAGATAAAAATGTGGTCTTCAAGGGATGTGCTGATATATTTAAATTTAGACTGAGCTCAAGCCACATAACATTATTGGTGGTTATTTCATCATCCTTGTTGTTTTCCTACCTGTGTTACTAAAATATGTTAATGTGCTGGTTTAAATACCAAACTTCTGGTATCAGTTTTCACACTCTTCAAGTTATGATAGGATTAAAAGTTTACAAACTTTCTTCACAATAATTATTTTGCTGGGATAATCTAAAAGTTTGTGGGGAGTGATTCAGACCAAATTGTAAAGAAGGGACTGGTGAATGAATACAAGGAAGGGAAATAGATCCTAAGATATTCAATTTGGGGTTCAAGTTCACTTCCCTCAAATGCAGAGGCAGGAATGCTGACAAAATCCATTGCAAATAACATTGAAGCATAGCCCAGGTACACTACCAATGCCATTAGGTCATCACTGGATCTAATTCATCCGAGAACTCACAAAGTAATTGCAAAGAATAGATTTCACTTACTGGTGAATTCGTGAAATATAATGGACTTAAGCTAAACTCTTCTCAGCTAACCCCTTTGAGGTACATCATTTAAAACATTTCTGAAGTGATTTCACTTTTAAACATGAAATGAATTTCCTTCAGCCAAAAGAAATTCAACAAAAAACTATTTCTGATCCTCTTTATTAAGCATCCTTCTAATTTTCCTTATTTTATTACATTAGTTGTTTTTTTCACAGTTTTATTCCCAATTATATGGGCTAAAGTTTCTGTAGGACTTTTGGTCAGAGAAGACAAAGTTCTATCATCTATTCACTGGAGTTTTGAAACACTTTTTTCTTTGAAGGTGGAGTGGCTCAGGTTTTCATGGACTGGACTGAAGATTCATTGATGCTTGTCACTCAGGAAAAAGTGCAAATCCACCTTCAGCCAAGCACTTCTTACTGATCAAAGTCTGTGACACTGAAGAATCTGCTGAAAAGTCTTGGCCCGAAACATCGACACTACTCTTTTCCATAGATGCCTGCTGAGTTCCTCCAGCAGTTTCGTGTGTTGCTTGGATTTCGAGCATCTGAAATGTTTCTCTTGTTTGCACTGAAGAACCTAATGGGTATCCACTTCCCCTTATGATGAAAGAATATGACGGAAAACAAACATACCCCACTTTGTTTACATTCAGTGTTTGACTGCAGTGCACGTCTGTAACAATAGAGACTAGACAGCAAGCACAACATGACTGTCCTGCTTCACCACAGTTTGCAAGATAAGCACACTGACAAGTTGTCTCGGTAGGCGAGCTGCCACTGTGGTACGGAAGAACATGGAGCGAGGGCATAATTAGTTGCCTGATCAGAACTTACTGAAAGAAAGACAAACCAATATTCAAGTCAAATCCTTCAGAAAGCCAGGCCAAACTCCTTACAGACAGTGGCGGGCATCGAACCCTGATCTTTCAGCTGGTGCTGTCACAGCATTAGAGTTGTGCTAACTGCTCACTACTGTGCCACCCTATGCTACCATTCCCCCACTCCCCCATTTACTTTTGAGTTACTTAAAACAAGGCCCATTGATTTAAAATGTAATGGATGTAATCGCTGACAAATCCTCAACACCACACGGAGAGAGTATAGGTGGTTCAGGGTTCATTCTGATTTTGCCTCCTTACCAATGCCAGGCATACAAATTCTACAGCCAACGATGTTGCAATACTTTTTCTACAAAATTTGTAAGCTTGTTCTGCACTGAGGATGTTTAAAGTATTCTATATTTGGGGAACTTGAAAGAGAAAGGGAACTTTCATACACAACGTGGAACAACATTATGGCACAGAACAGGCTCTTCAGCCCCCAATGTGTGCCAATCTTTTAACATAATTTAAGATCAATCTAACCCTTCCCTCCTCCATAGCCCTCCATTTTTCTATCATCCATGTATATGTCAAGGAGTTTCTTAAATGCCCCCAATGTATTTGCCTTTACCAGCAACCCTGCTGGATGTTCCATAAACCTACCACTCTCTGTGTAAAAAGCATACCTCTGACATACCTCCTATACGCTTTCCTCCAGTCACTTGAAAATGCTCTCTTGTATTAGCCATTTCTGCCCTGGGAAAAAATCTCTGGCTATCCACTCAATCAATGACCCTTATCATCTTGTACACCTCTATTAAGTCACTTCTCATCTCCAAAGGGAAAAGCACGGCCTTACATGCTATGTACGTGGATTTTCAGAAGATCTTTGACAAGGTGCCGCACATGAGGCTGCTTGTAAGACCATGAGCTCATGGCATTACAGGGAAGATTCTAGCATGGATCAAGCAGCAGTTGATTAGTAGGAGGCAAAGAGTGGGAATAAAGCGAGCCTTTTCTGGCTAGCTGCCAGTGGCTAGTGGTGTTCCACAGGGGTCTGTGTTGGGATTAACTATTTTTATATTACATGTCAATATTTTGGATGATGGAATTGATGGTTTGGATTCAAAGTTTGCAGACGATATGAAGATAGGTGGAGTGGCAAGTAGTTTTGAGGAAGTAGAGAGGCTACAGAGGACGTGGACATATTAGGAGAATGGGCAAAGAAATGGCAAATGGAATATGGTGTTGGGAAGTATATAGTCATATACTTTGGTAGAAGTGAAAGGGTTGACTGTTTTCTAAATGAAGAGAAAATACAAAAAGCCTGAGATGGAAAGGGACTTGGAAGTCCTTGTGGAGGATTCCCTAAAGGTTAGTTTGCAGGATGTGTCAGTGGTGAGGAAGACAAATACACTGTTCATTCATTTAAGAAGATTATAATATGAAAGCAAGGATGTAATGTTGAGTCTTAATAAAGCACTGGTGAGGCCTCACTTGGAGTTTGTGAGCAGTTTTGGGCCTCTTATCTCAGAAATGATGTTCTGAGACTGGAGAGAGTTTAAAGGAGGTTCCCGAAAATGATTCCAAGATTGAATGGCTTGTCATATGAAGAGCATTTGATGGCTCTGGGCCTGTATTCACTAGAATTCAGAAGAACAAGGGTGACTTGTTTTAAACACATCAAATAGTGAAAGGCTTTGATGGATTGGATGTGGAGAGGATGTTTCCTATGGTGGAGGAATCTAAGACCGGAGGACACAGCCTTAGAATGGAGGGATGTCATTTTAGAATGGAGATGAGGAGGAATTTCTTTAGCCAGGGAGTAGTGAATTTGTGGAATTTTTTGCCACAGGCTGCTGTGGAAGCCAAGCCTTTATGTATATTTAGGACAGAGGCTGATCGATTCTTGATTAGTAAGGGCATGAAGGGATATGAGGAAAAAGCAGGAGATTGGGCTGGCAGGAAAATTGGAGCAGCAATGACGAAATGGCGGAATTGACTCGATGAGCCAAATGGCCTAATTCTGTTCCTATATTTTATGGTCTTATGGTCACCCCAAAGCACCTGACAAATAATTAAAGTGACAATGTAGCTAATTGATACATTGGAAATTCTCAATTTCTTTATTGTTCCTACTGGCTGAGTGATATTTACCTGATTCTTCAGTTCTAATAGTGTCATGGGCTCTTTTATGTATCCATGGTAGGTCCCTGGTTGAATAGCTCATCACAAAAGAGGAACCTCATTGGATTTGATTAGTCTGAAGAACTATTTGAATTATATGAAAGCAGAGGTGCCTAATAGGTCCCAAACCTTACCAGGACCAGGAAGGGAAAGAGTGTGAAGATTAATATTCCATACCAGAGGACAGAGGAAGAATGGCTGGAGAAGTATTTTCTTTTTCAGAGAACAATTTGCTGATATCTACTTTGCAGAGCAGGAATGCATCAAAGGATTTATTCTTAATGGAAATAGTAAAAGAGGTCCACTGTCTTATCTGAGCAACAATCACACTTGAGTCACATTTAGAGAGGGAACTTGATGATGGTGAGGACAATATGAGTGAGGTTGATGTTCTGGACCATGTTGATATTAAGGGAGAGGAGGTGTTGGAGATGTTAAAATACATTAGGACGGATAAGTCCCCGGGGCCTGATGGAATATTCCCCAGGCTGCTCCACAAGGTGAGGGAAGAGATTGCTGAGCCTCTGGCTAGGATCTTTATGTCCATGGGAATGGTACCGGAGGATTGGAGGGAGGCGAAAGTTGTCCCCTTGTTCAAAAAAAGTAGTAGGGATAGTCCGGGTAATTATAGACCAGTGAGCCTTACATCTGTGGTGGGAAAGCTGTTGGAAAAGATTCTTAGAGATAGGATCTATGGGCATTTAGAGAATCATGGTCTGATCAGGGACAGTCAACATGGCTTTGTGAAGGGCAGATCGTGTCTAGCAAGCCTGATAGAGTTCTTTGAGGAGGTGACCAGGCATATAGATGAGGGTAGTGCAATGGATGTGATCTATATGGATTTTAGTAAGGCATTTGACAAGGTTCCACATGGTAGGCTTATTCAGAAAGTCAGAAGGCATGGGATCCAGGGAAGTTTGGCCAGGTGGATTCAGAATTGGATTGCCTGCAGAAGGCAGAGGGTCGTGGTGGAGGGAGTATGTTCAGATTGGAGGATTGTGACTAGTGGTGTCCCACAAGGATCTGCTCTGGGACCTCTACTTTTCGTGACTTTTATTAACCACCTGGATGTGGGGGTAGAAGGATGGGTTGGCAAGTTTGCAGACGACACAAAGGTTGGTGGTGCTGTAGATAGTGTAGAGGATTGTTGAAGATTGCAGAGAGACATTGATAGGATGCAGAAGTGGGCTGAGAAGTGGCAGATGGAGTTCAACCCGAAGAAGTGTGAGGTGGTACACTTTGGAAGGACAAAGTCCAAGGCAGAGTACAAAGTAAATGGCAGGATACTTGGTAGTGTGGAGGAGCAGAGGGATCTGGGGGTACATGTCCACAGATCCCGGAATGTTGCCTCACAGGTGGATAGGGTAGTTAAGAAAGCTTATGGGGTGTTAGCTTTCATAAGTCGAGGGATAGAGTTTAAGAGTCACGATGTAATGATGTAGCTCTATAAAACCCTGGTTAGGCCACAGTTGGAGTACTGTGTCCAGTTCTGGTCGCCTCACTATAGGAAGAATGTGGAAGTATTGGAAAGGGTACAGAGGAGATTTACCAGGATGCTGCCTGGTTTAGAGAGTATGGATTATGATCAGAGATTAAGGGAGCTAGGGCTTTACTCTTTGGAGAGAAGGAGGATGAGAGGAGACATGATAGAGGTGTACAAGATAATAAGAGGAATAGATAGAGTGGATAGCCAGCGCCTCTAACCCAGGGCACCACTGTTCAATACAAGAGGACGTGGCTTTAAGGTAAGGGGTGGGAAATTCAAGGGGGATATTAGAGGAAGGTTTTTTACTCAGAGAGTGGTTGATGCGTGGAATGCACTGCCTGAGTCAGTGGTGGAGGCAGATACACTAACAAAGTTTAAGAGATTACTAGACAGGTATATGGAGGAATTTAAGGTGGGGGGTTTTATGGGAGGCAGGGTTTGAGCGTCGGCACAACATTGTGGGCCAAAGGGCCTGTACTGTGCTGTACTATTCTATGTTCTATGTTATAGAAACATAGAAAATAGGTGCAGGAGTAGGCCATTTGGCCCTTCGAGCCTGCACCGCCATTTATTATGATCATGGATGATCATCCAACTCAGAACCCCACCCCAGCCTTCCCTCCATACCCCCTGACCCCCGTAGCCCCGTATGTTAGTATGTTCCAGGCTACATTGTTTACATGTCCATGAAAGGCATTCTCCTTAAGGCTCAGGCAAAATAGCATCAGTAAAGAAATCAACAATTTGAGGATGTTCTCAAAACCTCAATGAAAAAGTGTAACTTCCCCATCCAGTCATGATCCCAGAGAGTATACATAAAGAAGGGACATTCGGAATAGGAATCATGAGTTCCTTTGTTAGTCATAAACAAACCCAGCATTAATACCAGATAGAGTAGACCACAATGTCATCGTCATGTCAAGTGGGTTCTGACCCACATATGGTACAGCCTGCAGGTCCCATTTGATCTTATCAACCACCTCAGAATCCATAGGTTCTTCGGGACATAGGAGGAGAATTTCGAGGAGGAACAAGGTCAGATATGATGACAAGTTCCTCTCTCGATGCACTACACCTGATGATCCTGTGGTTCGGCTGAGGACCACGTCAACTGAGTGAGCCGCAATAAAGGAACTCACTGTGATCAACGTCATCTGTACTTTCACCGATATCTAATGTAGAAGAATCTTAATTTAAAAAATCACTTATCACAATGTTCTACTCTAACGGTTTCAATGTCATATTTCCATGAGTGAGATGATTCGATTACATAACAATGTCTATACTTTTCTTCAAGTGTAGGGGGATTATGTAAGGGATTCCTCTATTAGTTTACCTTCAATATCTGGGCTGGAACTTTTAAATTTTGTCAAATTTTGCATAAATGTGTGTCATTAATTGTTTTTGCAAGTGATCTTTTTGCCTTCCCAGGTATCTATCTTCATCTTGTCTGCAATGCGGCCAGAGTGAATGTTTAAATGGACAGAAACAATCACTTTGCCAGAGGCAGGGATTAAGGGCTGCAGTGTATTAGCTGACATGTGGCCAAGGGTTAAGGGACATTTGATGATATTTAAATTAGAATTATCATTGCTCTCAGATCTTCTTAATCTAATATTCTCTGAATCATTAAGTTTTGGGGGTGCCTGAATCAATGAGACAACTTCCATGGTAAATGCGATTTCATCTGCTAAAAAGCGAATGGTAAGAAAGGCAGCATGGAATAATATTGTTTTAGGGACTAATACTTAAAGTAAAGTACAGCAAGAGTAGCATTTCTTCTTGGAATTTGAGTCTTTCTTACTATAAAAACAACAACACACTTTGTGTGTATTATTCCTAAGCAATTTATCTATGAGATCTTCCTTAAGTGGATAGGAATTTTTAGATTTCTTTTTCAATTTAAACATGCATTTTGCCTTTTCAATACATTTCTCCCCCACCCGTTGGGGTGTAGGAGTAATATAAAGGTTCTACTCATTCTGGGGTTCCTGGATGAGGCAGGTTTGATTCAAGAGGTTTCCATGTGGGACAGAAACTAGGGTCAAAATTATTTTTAAAGAACTACTTTTCTTGGACCCTGTTTCCTTTTTGCATTATCCAAACACTTGTCTAGTTCTTTGGCTCTCCCTCAATTCCTTGAGGTTTGTTGTATTGGATGTAGGAGATGGTTGGCCTGAGTAAGTTACCAGGGGTGTATCTTGGTGTATATTGAACATTAAGAAATAAGTTTTAACATTCTTGTGTAGAACTATTTTTTGCAATTGACATATTATTTACAGAAAGTTGCACTTAAGGACCAGGTGAAGCATAATTTTGGCCTCTAGAATAGGCCATTTTTGCCAGACCTCATTTAATCTCTTGATTCCTTTACTCTACTGTGCCACTCAGTTGGGGAGCAATGGTGTGCTGTATTTCATTTGCATTCCTGTTTGTTCACACATGGCTTGAAATCCTTTATCAATGAAGGAAGACCCTCAGTCAGTATGTATAGAGGTGGGGGTGCCAGCATGTGGGAATATGGAGTTTTGGAGTGCCGTGCTGGTTGCAGCCTCAGTATAAGAACTCGTGGGGACTAACCATATATATCCTCTATAACTATCAACCATCACAAGAATTATATCTATTAGATTTCCAATAAGGTGGGTTGCCTGGGATGCTGGAAATGGCCCTAAAAATCTATTTGCCACGCTTGCATTGGTGCAGTTTTGTTTGTCTGATGTGAGGTGGTTTTGCGACTACTCCTTTATGGTAGGCCAGACATTCTTTACAATTTGTAACAAATAGTTTACAGTCACTCAACATGTAAGGCCACCAGTATAACACGGGTAATTTCGTATGAGTGGCCTGTCCACCACCATGATTGTGTCCAAGTCCTTAGAGGGCTTCTTGAATTAGTGCTTCTCACTTGTGAGCAGGAGGGATTTGCTTCTTAACATTTTTAGGTCTTCTACTCAAATGTTACCTTTTCCATCAGCTTCATATTTGTACAGTGTTGGAAGTCATTTGTGATTGAGTTTAGTAGTAACCAGGAGAATGCTTAATACATCATCCTGGTTATTTTTTGCTTGTTGCTGAGTTACTACCAAAGCCCTGGTTTCCCTTACTGTGGTAAGGTCCACGTCGACAGCTTGTTTTGACAGTTCATCAGCAAGTTTATTTCCATAGCTGTGGAGTTGGCTGTGAACCAGGATGTGTAACACCTGTAATAATTGTTGAGTCAATAATAACTCATAAATATTCTTCCACATGGACAAATGTGGAAGTAGCTTCTCCACGTGGTAGTTGACCAGATGGGAGGATCTCTTTCTACCGAATTCCTAATAGAATTAGAGTCAGTACAAATCAAGACTGATTCTGTTGTATTTGCTTGTTATAGACATGATTGTAGGGCTTTAACTTTTGCAGACTGAGCTGTATGATTCCCTAATGGATGCACTCATTGTTCAAATTCAGTTTCCAAAAAACATTTTTCCTTTTATAATCCCCCCTCCTGCCTGTATTTGAGTGGGTCCATCTTTCTGGATTTTGATTGCTGATCTATCACAGTACCACATTTGAGAATAGTGCTTTAAAGGCTGTCATGCAACCTTGAGTTGTGGAGAAGATGCTTCTACAACTTCCATGATAAGTATGAATTGTAAGTCATAGCTCTCAGGAAAATTCCCACTTTAAGGTGTCATTTTGTAAACATGTTTGCCATTTCCCATATCTAGTTAACACAGTTCTCTGTTCATTTGTTAGTAATTTATTATTATTTTTCAAAGCCGCAAACTCTATTTGGAAAATAATTGGTTTGTCCCTTGCAGTGATCTTACTGCAACAAGTGTATGGAATAGTACAGTAAAACATCATCCTAAGGCAGTAAATTTCTGTTCTGTTGGGGTAAAATTATACGAGGCACAGTGGGGCTTATGTTTCTTCTTCCTCATTATATTGATGATGACAGAGATTATTGGAGAAACATGAATTTACAGAACAAGAGATCTTTGGTCTCTTCTCCAGAGGTGTATTGCTTGTTGAACTGCATTCATCAATTTCTCTATTGCCTCATAATCTGAGGTAAAAACAAAAGATTTATCATATGTTGGTGTACAACTGTCATATACTGATTCTGACAATTAAGCATAGTCAGGTTTGAAAGATCTAGCATAATTCAATTGGCCTAGGGTAAATTGCAAGGCTTTAAGGGTCTTTGGATATCCTACTTGAGAAATTTTTGTCTAAATTCAGGGTTTAACCATGCCCCTGATTGGTAATTTACTTTTGTATGACAGTAATGTTGATTACATAGACTCTATCTGTCAACCAATGACAGTCTCAGTCTGTGTTAAGTGCTTGTCCAGTATGTCAGCTGTGCAGTATACATCTTCAACATACACACAAGTGGCTGGTATTCCTTCTAGAGTTCGAATGACTCCTGCAGAAAATATCAGTGGGCTATTTGAAAAACCTTGTGACAGTCTGGTCCTCTGATAT
The DNA here is from genome assembly GCF_963921235.1 of Mobula hypostoma. Taxonomy (NCBI): domain Eukaryota; kingdom Metazoa; phylum Chordata; class Chondrichthyes; order Myliobatiformes; family Myliobatidae; genus Mobula; species Mobula hypostoma. The sequence goes on from NC_086114.1 coordinate 39,629,832, forward strand.
TGTGAGCTATTGAGTACCTTAAAGGCTGTGTAATGTTTGTCACTTTCAAGAATTTGGTGTGTAGCTTCCTACTCTTCAAATGCTAGGTCACTTCCTTGCTTATCCTCTATGGTGAGTTCCGCAGTCAATACCCACTACTAGTGCCTTAGTACTCTTTTCCCTACCAAGGAGGAGATACTTTCGGCTAATAAACTTGTTTAAACTCAGTTCATTTACATTTTTAAATTTAGATAAAATTCTTAAAATATGTTTAAAACTCACAGACAATTTCTATCTTACAAAAGATTTCCAAATTATAAAGGATTTCTAAAACACGAAGATCTTCAGGTACAATTCCTATAAGCTAAAATGACATACAACCAAGTTGCAGATGAACGAGTTGTCTGTCACAGGAATTGAAGGCAGAGGAATGAATTTTAGTTCACCCCATTTTTCTGTCATTTTTCTTAATGTTCCTTGACTATTCCAAACAAGCCTGACTACTCTCTTACATTTAAACTGATTGTTTGCTATTTGGATGACTTCACAATTGTGATATTTTTTCAGATACCTTTTCACACAGATCATCTAAAAGCTTCAGGGGACTCAAACCCTAGATGCCCAGATTAATGCTCTGAATGCTGACTCTCTGAGTATACAAATTTTCCAACTATTAATACGTCAGCTCTTTGATGTGCTGGGATAGCATTAATCTGGCCGTCATACTTTTTTGAACTAAATAACAGCCTGATCTGTCTGGTTTCATACAGGCCAATTAACAGAACTCCAGTGTCTAACACTGCATCTCTTGAACAATCAGCCCCATGCAGTGGCCAGTAGTCTGTGCTCCTTTGATGGTGATGTTGTTTCCAAGACTGTCTTTTTAACTTCACATTGATTATTGCTTGCCATTTAGAGTAAATTAATAACTGAAGACTGGTTCCCATTTACAACAAGAAACTGAACAAAAAATATTGTTTGGAAGTTTAACTTACTCAAAAACAACTCTTTGATCACAAGAGTTGTCATCTTCTATGTTTAAAAAGATGAGCTTGGCAAAAAAACACCCTTCCCCTCCTCCAACAATGGACAGTAAATATCCATCTCTATCATCTTCTACACATCTATCAAGTCACTTCTTATCCTCCTTTGCTCCAAAGAGAAAGCCTTAACTCACTCAGCTATCTTCGTAAGATATGCCTCTAATCCAGTGCGTATTCTCTATTCTAGGAAGTGTGACAACTTTGAGGGTCTATGGAGACCCTCAATTACTTCACACTGCCAAAAACCCTGCCATTAACCTGTATTTCACCTTCAAATTTGTCCTTCCAAAATGACTCATTTTGTACTTTTCCCTGTTAAACTTCATCTATCACTTCTCAGTCAAGTCCTGCATCCTATTAATGTCCCATTGCCACTTACAACAATCCTCGACCCTATCCACAACTCCACCAACTTCGTGTTGTCTGCAAACGTGCTAACCCATTCTTCTACTTCCTCACTCAAATATAATCCTGCAGAATACCACTGGTCACCGTCCTCCAGGTCCATCTACAACCACCCTCTGCCTTCTCTGGGCAAGCCAATTCAATACCATAAAAACTTGTTCCCCCTTTCATCATATGTAAACCCCTTCAATCCAAGAATCAATCAAGTGAAATATTTTCTGCATCTCTTTCAATGCAAGCAATTTCTTCCATAAATAGCTAAAAACTGTGTCAACACCTGTAAGCTGTTTTGAAAGTGCTCTGTAAAGTGCATTGAAACATACTGTACCTATTTTATTACTCTAGACATTTCACAATAAAAGCTAAAGTTCCAAACAGCCTTCTTCAACTTGTACTTGTATCCATTGGCACTAGCAAAAGTATCAATTTGTATGGCAACCTTTTGTCATCTCACTCTGTATAGGTAATAACTTGATTCCTGAATCTTCCTTCTAAAGGGGCAAACTCACATTTTTTTAGATTATGAAGACACGTAGTCCTCTTTTATTGTCATTTAGTAATATGTGCATTAAGAAATTATACAATATTTCCTCCGGTGTGATATCACAAAACACAGGACAGACCAGGACTGAAAAAACTGACAAAACCACATAATTATAACATATAGTTACAACAGTGCACAATACCATAACTTGATGAAGAAGTCGGTGAGCACAGTAAAGTTCAAAGTTTCTCAAATGTCCCACACCTCACGCAGACGGGAGAAGGACGAAAAATGTCCCTGCCATGCCAATCACAATCCGACTCTGAGTCATCCGAAAACTTCAAGCTCTGATCAGCTCTCCGACACCGAGTACTGAGCGCCATCTCTGTCCGAACGATTCGACCTCCTTCTCGGTCGCCAAAGGCAGGCAAGGCCGGGGATTTTGAGGCCTACTCTCCAAAAGATTCCTGACCACACAGTAATGACAGCAGCGAACGGGCGTTTCAGAAATTTCTCCAGATGTTCCTCTGTGCTTTCACGTCCATTCTCCATCATTCTCCATTTTCACACCTTATATTCCATCTGTTAACTTCATTTAACTTCTGTGTATCTGTCTGCAGTGTCTTTGTGCTCTTCTCATAGAGTGTTATGCATTTTTGTTGTTGATGATAGTAACACTTGGTTCCTTCATTCGGATCCTCAGAATTATTCAGGCCTCAGCTTTGATGTCTGTGGCATTCATTAGTTACTGATTGGCAATCTTAAAATAAGATTTATCCCTGCTCTGTATTTCCCATTAGTTCGCCATTTCCCCATTTGTTTCAATATATTATCCCCAACTCTGTTTACCTTTATCATACACAATAATCTTCCATGTGTCATCTTACTGAATGCTTTCCAGAAATATAAATGTACAACATCTACAAGTTTCCCCTTATCCACTTGTTTGGTTCATCCTCAAAATACTCCAGAACAGGGGTTCCCAACCTAGGGTCCACAGACCCCTTGCTTAATAGAATTGGTCCATGGGATAAAAAAGTTTGGGAACCTCTGCTATAGCTGATCTATTAAATGCCATTTCATTTTTGTAAAACAATTTTGATCCTATTTGGTTTATAATTGTAACATATACCAGGCTACAGTAAAAATTTTGATGTGCTTGCCATCTATATAGTTCATTTCATTACATCAGTGCATTGAGTTAGTACAAGGGAAAAGCAATAATAAAATGCTGAATATATTATATAGTGCTTTAGTTATGGAGAAAGTGAAATGCAGGCAGATAATTAATTGCAAAGCCATAATGGGTTAGGTCGTGAGGTTAAGAATCCATTTCACTGTACAAGATGTCTATTCAATAGTCTCGTAACAATGGAATAGAAGTTTTCTTTTGGTTTGGTGGCCGATGTTATCAGGTTTTAGTATCTTCTCTTTGATGAAAGGAGGGAGAAGAGAGATTGGTCAAGTTGGGAGACTTCTTTGATTATCTCAGCTGATTTACTAAGGGAGTGATTTTCTAAATGCATTGCAAGTATCTCCTTAATATTAGATTCCAGCATTTTCACAATAACTGATATGATTAATTGTCCTGCATTCTCCATCCTTTCTTTAATTGTGATATTATATTGTATAGTTTTCCAGTCCTTTAAAATCTTTTTGGAAAGGAACATATGTTGGGTGATTACAATCCGCAGCCCACTGCTGTTGAAGCCCTAGGATAAAGCCATCACGTTCAGAGACTTGTTGACCTTTAGTCATATTAGTTTGTCAGCAACGTTGTTCTCCAGTGATGAGAGTTCTTGCACCCCTATAGCCTCTAAATTAGTTGTTATTACCAGCATGGTTTCATTGTCTTCCATTCTTTGACTCATCAAAATAATTATTTAGAATAACTGCAGTTTCTCTATTTTCCATCAATAAATAGTTATCCAGTCTCATCCTTTATGGCAGGGGTTCCCATCCTCTTGTATGCCAATAAGCTGTACTATTAACCGAGGGGTCCATGGATCCCAGGTTGGAAACCCCTGCTTTATGATATAATCTTTCAAACTTCCTTCAGGTGATCCATATCAAACAAGAGGCTTACCCAGTGACCCAATGCTTCTTAAAAACATTTCCAGTCCTCTGGTTTCAGGATCTCTTGTGCTTCAATCAAGTCACTTCTCATCCTTAGAGTCCAATCTTTCCTCATGAGGCGACATGATCTCAAAACACCTCAACATCAAAATATGAAAATGTGTTAAATCGTACAAAAGGTGCTATGATCTTTACAGGAAGCATGCATAGAAATTTCTAGAGAGTGTGACTGTTAGTTAATTTTTGTGAGTTCTTCTTGTTTCACAACTCTAACATATTTTGCAAAGCATGTTCAAATTCTTTAGTCGGTGAATCTGGCCAGTATTCGAATGTGCTTGCTTTATTTGATCTGAATGCTGAATTTCCTGCATGAGAACAGTGACAACACAACTTTTTAATCCGGGAAGTTCAAATTTTATTGCCCATCCCTAATTGCTCTTGAGAATATGACAGTTAGGATATGAACTCAAGGAAATCTGCAGATGCTGGAAATCCAAAGCAACACACATAAAATGCTGGAGGATCTCAGCAGGGCAGGCAGCATCTATGGAAAAGAGTAAACAGTCGAAATTTTGGGCCGAGACCCTTCATTGGGACTGGAAAGGAAGGGGAGAAGTCAAAATAAGAAGGTGGGGGGGGGGGAAGAAGTACAAATTGGCATGTGATAGGTGAAACCAGGAAGCAGGAGGGATGAAATAAAGAGCTGGGAAGTTGAGATAAAGGGCTGGAGAAGGGGGAATCTGATAGGATATGATAGAAGACAATGGAAGAAAGGGAAGGAGGAAGAGCACCAGGGGGAGGTGATGGGCAGATAAGGAGATACCTTAAGATGAAAGAGGGAAATAGGAATGGGGAATGGTGAAGGAAAAGGGACTAATTACTGGAAGTTCTAGAAAATATGAACTTGTGTCCTTCCAGTGTAGTTGCTGTAACAGTGGTGTTGGGGAGGAGGATAGAATTAGACCCAGTGACAATGAGTGAACAATCATCTACTTCCAAGTCACCATGGTTTTTCATTTGGAGTGGAGCCTGCTGGTGGTACTGTTCCCGTGCACCTGAAACCCTCAAATATTTGTCGTGGGCGACATCAAACTTTCAGAGTGTTTTTGAAATAGAACTAACTCAGGCAGCATAGATGATGGAAAGACTTTGGGGTGTCAGGAGCTGAGTTATGTGCCTTAAGATAGCTGACCTTTGATAGCTGACATTAATTGTTTATTTCCCTCCATAGATGCTGTCTGACTTGCAGAGTTCCTGCATTTAGTATGTGTGTTTTAGATTTCCATCATCTGCAGAATCTTTTGTGTCTATGACCTCCAATCTGCTCTTATAGTCACAGCATATATGTGGTGGGTCCAGTTGAATTTGTGGTCAATGCTGATCAAAGCTGATCCTGACATGATGGCAGTAATGAATGTGGTAATGATATCGTCATTCAGTATCAAGATTAGATGGTTATTAGACTTTCTGCTATTGGAGATAGTCATCACCTGACATTACAGAACATAGAACACAGAAAATTACAGCACAGTACAGGAACTTTGGCTGACAATGTTGTATTGAAATTTTAGCCTAATCTAAGAGCAATCTAACCTTTGCCTCCTACATAGCCCTCCATTTTTCTATCATCCATGTGCCTACCTCAAATTTGAATGCTCACAGTATACAGAATAAGACTGATGATCTTGAAGTGCGTTTAGTGATTGGTAGGTATCATGGACATCACTGAGTCATGGCTGAAAGAGGATCATGGTTGGGAGCTTATCATCCAAGGATATAAATCGTATTGAAGGGACAGGAAGTTATGCAGAGGGGGTGGGGTATCAGTTAAAAAAATGAGATCAAATCCTTTGAAAGGGCTGACATAGGATCGGAAGATATAGAATCCTTGTGGGCAGAGTTACGAAACTGCAAGGGTAAAAATACCCTTATGTGAGTTATACACATACAGTCCTCCAGACAGTTGCTGGGATGTGGGATACAAATTTAAATGGGAGATGGACAATGCATGTAAAAATGGCAAAGGTACGATAATCATGGGAATTTTTTATTTGCAGGCAGATTGAGAAAATCAGGTTGGTGCTGGATCCCAATTGAAGCTCTTAATAGAATGCCTATGAGCTGGCTTATTTTGAGCAGCTTGTAGATGAGCCTACTAGTGAAAAGGCAATTCTGGATTGAATGTTGTGTAATGAACCAGATTTGATAAGGGAGTTTAAGGAGAGGTAACTCCTAGGAGGCAGTGATCATAATATGATAAAATTCACCTGCAGTTTGAAAGGCAAAGAGAAAGTCCAAAGTATTAGTATTACAGTGCACGAAAGCAGATTACAGAGGCATGAGAGAGGAGCTAGCCAAAGATTATTCAAAAAGAACACTAGCAGGGATGATGGCGGAATAGCAATGGCTGGAGTTTCTGGATGCAATATGGAAAGCTTTGATAGATATATCCCAAAGATGAAAGGAAGATGAAGCAACTGTGACTGAGAAGAAAAGTCAAAGGCAGCATAAAAGGAAATGAGAGGGTATATAATAGACAAAATTAGTGGAAAGTTAGAGGATTGTGAAGCTTTTCATAATAAACAGGAGGCAACTAGAAAGCCATAAGGAGAGAAAAGATGAAATATGAAGGTAAGCTAGCCAATAATATAAAAGAGGATACAAAAAGATTTTTTTTCAGATATATAAAGAACAAAAGAAAGGCAAGTGTGGATATCGGACTGCTGAAAAGTGAAGCTCTTGAGGTAGTATTTTGGGAAGAAGTTAATAAGCATTTTGTTTTAGTCTTCATAGTGGAAGTCACGAACAATATGCCAGAATTTCGGGAGTGTCAGGGAGCAGAAGTGAGTGTAGTTGCTATTACTAAGGAGAAGGTGTATGGGAAGCTGAAAGATCTGAAGGTAGATAGGTCACCTGGACCAGATGGACTACACTCCAGAGTATTGAAAGAAGTAGCTGAAGAGATTGTTGAGGTATTAGTAATGATATTTTAAGAATCAGTATATTCTGGAATGGCTCCAGAGGACTGGAACATTGCAAATGTCACTCCACTTTTCAGAAAGGAGGGAATAAGAAGAAAAGAAATTATAGCAACACACATCAAAGTTGCTGGTGAACGCAGCAGGCCAGGCAGCATCTCTAGGAAGAGGTACAGTCGACGTTTCAGGCCGAGACCCTTCATCAGGACCAATTGAAGGAAGTTAGTAAGAGATTTGAAAGTGGGAGGGTGAAAATTATAGACCAGTTAGCCTGACTTCAGATTTGGGAAGATGTTGGAGTCCATTATTAAGGATGAAGTTTTGGGGTACTTGAAGGCGCATGATAAAATAGTCCAAAGTCAGTATGGTTTCATTAAGGGGAAATCTTGCCTGACAAAATCTGCTGGAATTTTTTGAGGAAATAACAGGTAGGATAGTCAAAGGAGAGCCAGTGGATATTGTATACTTGGATTTTCCATGGACCATAAAACTATAAGAGATAGGAGAAGAATTAAGCCACTCGGCCCATTGAGTCTGCTCCACCATTCCATCCTGGCTGATTTATTATCCCTCTCAACCCCATTTTCCTACCTTCTCCCCATAACCTATGATGCCCTGACTAACCAAGAGTCTATCAACCTCCACTTTAAATATACTCAGTGACTTGGCCTCCACAGTCATTAGTGGCAATGAATTCCATAGAATCCCGACCCTCTGGCGAAATAAATTCCTCCTCATCTCTGCACTCAATGGACGTTCCTCTATTCTGGGGCTGTGCCCACTGGTCCTAGACTCAACCACTACAGGAAATATCCTCTCCACATCTGCCTAGGCTTTTCAATATTTATTATGAGGTCCTCCCTCATTCTTCTAAACTCCAGCGAGTGTAGGTCCAGAGCCATTAAATACTTCTCATACATTAACCCTTTTATTCCCGGAATCATTCTTGGTGAACTTCCTCTGGACCCTCTCCAGTGCCAGGACATCTTTTTTCAGATAAGGGGCCCAAAACTACTAACAATATTCGAAGTGCAGTCTAACCAATGCCTTATAAATCTTCAGCATCATATCCTTTCTCTTATAAGCTATCCCTCTCAAAATGAATGCTAACCTTGATTCTGCCTTATCACCAACTCAACATGATTATCTAGGGCATCAAAGGTTACAGAGAGAATGCAGCAGAATGGGCCTGGGAGGGATTATAAATCAGCCATATTAGAACGGCAGAGCAGACATGATGGGCTCAATGGCAAATTCTGCTCCTATGACTTATGCTCTTGTGGTCTAAGAGTTTCTTAAATGCCTCTATTGTATCTGCCTCTATCACCACCACTGACATCCTATTGGGACTCAGGTCGTCAGGTCCTGTCGCTATGCGAGCCAAGTGGCAGAGGAAGTGTAAGCACAGACTGAAGTGTGAAAAACAAAAAGTGGGTTGCAGATCCAGGTGAACTAATGACAGTGGTGCAGTGCTGATCAGACTTTGTTGCATCTTGCAAGCAAATGCATTCTGAATATTACTGCTTATAATCGTTCCATTAAAATCAACAATTTATGTGCGCATCCGACGCTGGTCATGAAAATTCTTGAACATTGGTGTAGTATAGTTCTGTGCTATGATGTATAAACATTACAAAATCAAGCATAAACACGTGAAAAAGGAGTATTCACTTACCAACCAGTGCCTGGGACATGCTGCTTGCTGCTTTCTGAGGAGCTGTGAATGGAAGTGAACATTATGCATTCAGCAATAAGCATCCCCACTGTCATGGTCCAGTCAGAAGTCCGCATTCAGGTTCACGGCCCGGTCCGCAGACTATGGACTCTGGGTCTTCCGGCTGTCCCTTGTTTTGGTTGGACTTAACCATAAGCGCCTGATGCTCATCATGGGGCTGGGAATATAAGTGGCCCTAGGATCAAGTGTGATTGCTAGGTCGTCTCGTCAGTCTCCCCTTGGAGCAACCCACTGGTGGAAGGCTAGTGCAGTCATCGAGATATGGATTTGGTTGTTCTGTAGCCTGCCGAAGTTACTGGCTGCCTCGAGTCTTGGAGCCACCCTGGACCGAGCTCCCTTCCTGTCCCTTGCCTCTGTCAGGTAAGCCAGGCTGATTGCAGTTACCCTGCAGTTGGTTCTGTCCCTTGCCTCCATCGGGTAAGCCAGGCCGTTTGCCATAACCCTGTGGGTCTATCCCTCCCTGTCCTTGCTTCTGTGGAGTGGAGTCCCGCGTCCTACCCAGGAGTCCTGCGTCCTGCACAAGAGTTGCCTTGAAGTACCCTTGCCGTGTCATGTCCTCGTCTAGTCTCCAAGAACTCAAGCCTCATCACGTCTTCACCTAGTTTTAGGGTCCAAGCCTGAGTCAAGACCTAGTGTCTGGGTCCTTGTTCAGTCTCTGGCTTGGAGTACATACCCAGGCTCCTTGTTCCCAGTCCCTCGTCCTGGTCCTGCTTCTCTAGCCTAGTCTGAGTTCCTGTCCGGTCATTAAGTTTTGTCCGCTCCTGTTCCTAATACTTCAGTGTGTATGTTTTGCATTTGGGTCTGTTCCCAATCCCCCCCACTATGACACCCACTTCTGCAATTATGACACAAGCATTATTGATGAAGGAACTGAAGATGGTTGGGCGTAGGACATTACCTTGAAGAATTCCTGCTGTGATGGTCTGGGTTTCAGATGATTGACCTCCAACAACCACAGCATCTTTATTATTGACTTTGACCTTACCATAACCCCTGATGTCACTCTCTGTCAGGGGCTATCATTTCCATATCATCTCTGCAACTCAGCCTTTTGGTGCCCATGCTTCAATAAGTCTGGGCTGAAATTGTTCAGGAGAATCATAATCTGGGTGTTAGTCAGTTGATCATTGGAGAATGAATACCACTTACCAGGACTGTTAATGCTTTCAAATATTTTTGTTTAAGACTGAGACTGAGTGATTATTAGATGAATTATGTTAATCCTTTCCTTTTTCTGAATTGAACATATTGAGGCCACTTCCCACAATTTTTGGATTGTATAACTGTATCAGAATGGCTTGGCTGGAACTGCATCTAGGTCTGGATCAAAGGTCTTATAGAACATAGAATAGTACAGCACATTACAGGTCTTTCGGCCCACAAGGTTGTGCCAACCCTCAAACCCTGCTTCCCATATAACCCCCACTTTAAATTCCTCCATATACCTGTCTAGTAGTCTCTTAAACTTCACGAGTGTATCTGCCTCCACCACTGACTCAGGCAGTGCATTCCACGCACCAACAACTCTCTGAGTAAAAAACCTTCCTCTAATATCCCCCTTGAACTTCCCACCCCTTACCTTAAAGCCATGTCCTCTTGTGTTGAGCAGTGGTACCCTGGGGAAGAAGTGCTGGCTATCCACTCTATCTATTCTTCTTATTATCTTGTACACCTCTATCATGTCTCCTCTCATCCTCCTTTTCTTCAAAGAGTAAAGCCCTAGCTCCCTTAATCTCTGATCATAATGCATACCCTCTAAACCAGGCAGCATCCTGGTAAATCTCCTCTGTACCCTTTCCAATGCCTCCACATCCTTCCTATAGTGAGGCGACCAGAACTGGACACAGTACTCCAAGTGTGGCCTAACCAGGGTTTTATAGAGCTACATCATTACATCGCAACGCTTGAACCCTATCCCTCGACTTATGAAAGCTAACACCCCATAAGCTTTCTTAACTACCCTGTCTACCTGTGAGGCAACTTTCAGGGATCTGTGGACATGTACCTCCAGATCCCTCTGCTCCTCCACACTACCAAGTATCCTGCCATTTACTTTGCACTCTGCCTTGGAGTTTGTCCTTCCAAAGTGTACCACTTCACATTTCTCCGGGTTGAACTCCATCTGCCACTTCTCAGCCCACTTCTGCATCCTATCAATGTCTCTCTGCAATCTTCGACAATCCTCTACGCTATCTACAACTCCACCAACCTTTGTGTCATCTGAAAACTTGCCAACCCATCCTTCTACCCCCACATCCAGGTCATTAAAAAAAATCATGAAAAGTAGAGGTCCCAGAGCAGGTCCTTGTGGGACACCACTAGTCACAATCCTCCAATCTGAATGTACTCCCTCCACTATGACCTTCTGCCTTCTGCAGGCAAGCCAATTATGAATCCACCTGGCCAAACTTCCCTGGATCCCATACCTTCTGACTTTCCGAATAAGCCTACCATGTGGAACCTTGTCAAATGCCTTTCTAAAATCCATATAGATCACCTCCACTGCAATACCCTCATCTATATGCCTGGTTACCTCCTCAAAGAACTGTATCAGGCTTGTTAGACATGATCTGCCCTTCACAAAGCCATGCTGATTGTCCCTGATCAGACCATGATTCTCTAAGTACCCATAGATCCTATCTCTAAGACTCTTTTCCAACAGCTTTCCCACCACAGACATAAGGCTCACTGGTCTATAATTACCCGGACTATCCCTACTACCTTTCTTCATGCCTGCAACGTCTGGTTCCTTAACCTTTGTTGTATCCAGAGATGACAAATATTTCCTAATATCACATGGGTTAGAAAAGTTCTCTGTAGCTGTCATGCATTACTTCAATGAGAATGAATTTTCATCCATATTGAGACAATAGAGATTCTTGTAACTTCAAAGCATTAAACTAATTCAAAGGAAGACATGTAAGTCCAAAATATGGGTCTAACTTTGTGTTTACTTTAAGCAAGGTACATGCATATCACGTGGTAGTGTGATGACATATGCAATTCACATATTTATAAGTATAATCTGTAATGAATTATTTAAACAAACAAGAATGCTTAATCAAGCTATCACAAGATTACAGTAAATATTAAAATACACAACACTGCCCTATAAATGTAAGATGTTTTGTCTTGCAATAATAGAAAGTATAAGATAATTGATAGGATGTCATTCTGAATACAATATCTAGTAATGTTATCATATTTGTTCCCAGGAACAAACCAGTACTTTCTGTTCTTAATTTCCTCTGAATTGAGAGGACCAGGCTACAGTATCTCAAAGACCAATTAAGAATGAAGACATTGCCGTGGCTGGAGTCACACAAAGGCTCCATCAAGTAGTAATGGCAGCTTTCCTTCCTTGAAACTTCTTCATGAACTAGTTTCTTATAGCAATCCAACAGTTGACATTAAAGTAATCCGATCAGTGGTTAGCACTGAAGATATCAGTCCAGTAATTGAAGTATTACACCACACTACTGGGCAAGGTCCATGCCTGGATATTTCCTGGAGAAACCTGGTCCTAAAATGAGTCCAAGGGAGACCAACACAGTTGTGGCAGTACTGAATTTCTTACCCCAACCCTTTAAATTAGTTGTCTTATGGGGGCATGTGATTGGTCGGATTGTAAATGATCTTACAGTGACTTCGTGACAAAACCTGTTTAATATGAGTTTACCTATGGGAACACATTTCACCATAATTTAATTTTATCGGAGGTTACATTTGTAACAATTTAATTTTAGACAATGAACTTTCGGTGCTTTTTTCTGTCTTTCAACGAGCATATCTTTGGGGAAATTGTCAATGATTTGATTTAAATCTTGGTTACATTTAAAATAACTTAAATATTCTGCACAAAGCAACAATATGTTACAGACAATATTCACTGTAAATATTGGAGTCCTCGATCCTTGATATAATTTACAGCTCTCCTAGGGCACAGGGTATTGAATATTTTGTTTAATGCTGTAATTGTAAAGTGTAGTTAAAATCATGTGATTCATTGGTACCTATGTGTTAATTGTATTAGCCAGCTAATAAGGATAAGTACATAGTGAGCTGGCACGGAGCCATTTGGTGATACAATTAAGGTCGTATTGCCAAGACTGTTCAATAATGTTACACAACTAACTGCATAGTAACAAGTTAATTTATTACAAGGATTGTCGATATTTCTTCCTGAAGTGTCTTAAAGGTTTCAATAGGGGAGTTGTTCATGCTCTCGTGCAATGAAAATTGGCTGTCTTATGATTGGAGTGATTTTGTGAATCATCTTGCAGAGTACCTTGGTGAGGTAGGATGGAAGCAGTTGGATTTAGCCAACGTTGTCGAAGGCTTGACTGGATTACGCTGGACAACAATTTTTTTTTTTCGCAAGTGTTGCTTCCTCAGAATCTTGTTTTGTTTTTGATGGATCTCTTAAAGCTGAACTCAAATATAATTTCAGACTACTTGTATTGTATAGGAATTTGGAGAAACAAGAAATTAATGTAAGCGTTTAATTGCGTAACGAAGCTGATGCTTTGCAATAGTTCACCTAATCTAAAAATTTTTTGTTGATTATTTTCATTTGCACTCAGTGTTGAGGCTTCTTGCTTAAGTGTTCAACAATAATCAGCAAGCATTGATGGATTCCAGTTGCCCGATACCATTTCTCCATGGTCACAATGTCCTGGTGGAACCTTTCACCATGCTCGTCACTGACAGTGCCAAGATTTGCAGAGAAGAAGCCTAAATGGGAATGCAGAAAATGAGTCTTCAGAAACCTGTCCCACTTCCTGCTTTTGTATGCTGGAAGCACATTGTCAAGCAGCTGTGTGTAGTTTGGTGTTCTGTTGTTGCCAAGAAAATTTTCAACAACATCCTTGAATGCCTTCCATGTGATTTTCTCCAGTCCCACTAGAAGTTCTACAAATTGCCTGTCATTGATGACTTGTTTGATTTGTGGACCAAAAAAAATGCCTTCCTCAATCTTGGCATCAGTTATTCTGACTTGAAATATGAATTGAAATAACATGTCAAGGTGATTTAAAAAAGTGGTGTGTGATAGGGAAATTTCATGGTGATCTTCATAATCGGGAATCCAAAATCCATAAGACATACCTAAAGGTATTCAGGAACCAAAATCTTTGGTGTCCAGTGTCATTAAAGGTTGGCCAATCATCTGAATACCAATCTTGGGTTACCAAAGGCTGTATTCAGTGGGGCATCCTTAAAGCTGGCTGAGAATTGAAGGCTGGCTTCAGTAACTGAAGTGCAGATGCAATACCAAATGTACTTAGAATTCTAACAGAAAAACTGAGCTGAGCAGGGCTGGACCAATAAATGTCAAGACTAAGCCACATTTTAAATTTAAGAACAGAAAATGCTGGAAATACTCAGCAAGTCAGGTAGCATCTGTAGAGAGAACAACATTGATTTAGATGTTGAGTATTTCCAACTTCTTTTGTCTTTCAATGTTTCAGTATTTGTACGAATTTGCTTTTCAGCTTCTCAATTTGAGCTGTTTGACAAGCAGGCTAACCAAACACTATGACAAAAATGAATACTACAGTTGTCCATGAAGAAAATAAAGTTAATGAATTTGTTGTGACAATGTTGTAGCAGTTGGAAATGGGATCTCCTGAACTTATTTTGTTCTGTATTTGTTACTGTTTTATTATTGGTATATATTGTCCCATGTACCAAAGTACACTGAAAAAACTTGTCTTGTCTACTGTTCATACAGATCAAATCATTACACAGTGCATTGATTTAGAACAAGGTAAAATAACAACCTTGCAGCATAATGTATAAAAGCTGCTGGGAAAAGGCAGTGCAGGTAAACAATAAAGTGCAGTTATAATCAGGTAGATTGTGAGGTGAAGAGCCTATCTCATTTTACAAGAAGTTACAAGATTGTACAAGACGTTGTAAATGTAAGACTTGAGTAAAGTGAACAGAATGTTTCTTGATGAGGAAATGTGTTGACAGAAAGATAGTCAGGGTCACTTAACAAGGATAGAATTAACAGGATAGCAGATCTAGAATGCAGGCACTGGAATTTTAATTGAGATGGAGCTCAAGATGATAGCTGTAAAATTTAAGACTCAGCTTAGAATCAAGCCATTTGCCAGCCTGGTATAGTGTGTATGAACAACACAAGAGAGCAAAGATTTAGAGGCAGAGTTATACAGCATAGAAATAAACTCTTCAGCCCAATTCATCATGCCTAACAAGGTGTCTACCAAAGCCTTTCCCACCTGCCTGTATTATTCCAATATCTCTATAAGTCATGTACCTGTCCAAATGTCATTTAAATGTTGTGGAGATAATAAAAGATTCAGTAATAGAAATCTTAACAGATACACTGAGATGACCAATAGCAAGGAAATATTGGAGCATCCACCATTTAACATTGGGCAGGCATTCTCGTGGTCCCGGCAAAGTGATAGTGAGCTAGAGTCAGGAGTTTTCAGCATGTAAATGGAAACCCAGCAGATGAAGTCACTGACAAAAATCAGAAGGAAGTATGAGTCGTTGCTGAGGTCCTAAAGTATGAGTTTTGGTAGAAGGACGGGTGGTGAGGATAAGCTACAGTTGATTGCCATGCCTTTCTCCTGCACAGATACTGCTGCTGCCCAGGTTGGGACCTGGCCGGATTCAAACTCATGGCCATCCGCCTTGAAGTCCAGTGTTGATGTCAGTACCCCAACGGCTGGCCCAAATGTGATGGCCTATGGTTATTTAAGATCATGAGCAAAGGATAACACAGGGTGAGGAAAAGCTATCAACCCTTTACTTGTAGTGAAGAAAGTGAAGAGACAGTTAATGAGGCAGAGAACCCGTCAGTAATTGCCCTTGCTGGTCTGGGATAATGTTAGTCTGCTTTGTAAAAACAGTTGTAAAGAAGATGTGTATGCATGGTAGGATGAGCGATTTGAACACAGGAGATAACTATACAGAAAATGGTACCTCTCTGAAAAGATAGACCTCACTCTAAGGAGACAGCTAATAAACATGGGGAATTAAGCAGCAAAAGCTGGAGATTGCCACCTTTTGAAGCAGAGATCTTTACTAATTTTTGTGTGATAGCAGCTTGAGGTAAGGGTTTCTAGGTGTGAACATTATCAGCTCAGCTAGTATGTGGATGTGTGGAGATAATTAATAGAGAGAGAGAGATTACTATACAAATAAATGATTTATTGAAGGTGGGAACCATGGAACTGATATGCGTGTGGGCGATGGTATGACCAAGTTGGTTCCATGACACTGGTCTGATGGGATGATGAAAAGAGAAAGACAGTTTGAGGTGAGATCAGATGAAGGATGTTGAATTATCCAGAAGCATCAGCCATAAAAAGAAAGTGCTGTCTGTGTGTACAGGATTGAGAAGTGTTGCTGATGGAGTTCGTGGACTGAGAAATGGAATTGACTTGTGCAGGTGAAACTGGAGAATGCCCAAAGTTTATCTCACTGGCAGGGAGAGAAATATTATTTATTTGTTACTAGCAAACTGGTGGAATGAAATGTTAGTTTTGAGAGACACATGACAGACAGCTCAAAGTCAGTCAAGTTTACTGTAATGAAAAGCTTACTTGTAGCAGCATCAAAGGCACACAGCATTGTGTCTCTGACTATCAGAGTCACATTCAGCACATAAATTATACAAAAACTGAACAGAAAATAATGTCAAATTGTAGGTCTTCAGATGAAATTGGACCAACAAAAATTCATCAAGGTAAAACAATCTTGCCTGCTTCAGTAACAGTGTCCTGAGTCAGAGTCTACAAATTATGCTGGAACCATGGATGATGGTCAGAAATGCAGGATGACCATTGGAGATGGTGATAGTGAATTTTGCAAAAAAAATGCTGGGTATCAGCACGACAGCAATTCTATTTGGCCTGAGGAATTCTTCAGCCCATTGCTTTAGCCGACATATTTTGCCTGGACTTGTTTAACAGAGCATAGTGCCAATGGCACAGAATTTACTCCAAGCATGAGAATTACAGTTTTACAATCTTGAAACATCTTCACCAATGACCATATATTGTGGTTGTGCACAGTTCTGCCTTGGATCAGAGTATGACCCTCATCTTTGTCAAATGCTGGAAAATGAATCTCAAGGTAGTATGTATATGTTGACATATACACATGTACGTACTTATTTATGTATAACTCTAAGCTTTGAAGTACAGATTTGCAACATAGGCATTGTTGTAATGTAGGAAATGCAGCAACTAATTTATACACAACAGTACCAAAAAGAGTGGCTACATTATCTGACACAAGACACTCTGAAGATGCCAGAGTTCTTCAACATTTTTAGTATGTGTGACTGCATCTGTTTGAGGAGGAAGTTGACCAGGAATTCTGGGGAGGTTCTGCTTGTTTTTCTTTGATAGGGTTATTGTAGATGGGATGGACCTAAAAGCTGGTGGCTTTATAAGTGTCCCAGTTCCATTCATTAATTGTGCGGATGGTTAATGGGGATTATGTACTTAGATTATAGTTAAGGATTATACTTTCAGAAAAGTTCGTTTGAGATGCACCACCGATCCTGGTTGTGAAGATTACTAAGCACGCATTTATAAGCCACTATTGGTTGCAAGTTTCAACCTATTAATCATCATTTGTTCCAGTATTGTTTCAGCATGTGAAATATCATTTGTTTCTGTCTCTGAGTAGCTGTGACATTTTTAATGGATTGGGAGATCTTTATAGACTTTAATTGCAAAGAACCTATGATTTGCATAAATAGGGGAACAGTGAAATATTAGAGTCAGACTTATAGAGCATTACAGTGCAGAAACAGGTCTTTTGGCCCATCTAATCCATGGCAACCTGGTTTTCTGCCTGCACCTGGACCATAGCCCATCATACTACACACATCCATATACCTATGAAAACTTCATTTAAATGTTACAATTAAACCTGCATCTGCCACTTCACTGATATCTTGTTCCATAATCAAATCATCCTCTGAGTGAAGAAGATCTCTCTTGGGTTCCACTTAAGCATATTGTCTTTCATTCTAAACCTCTGACATCTATAAGGGATTGAAGATACTGAAATACAGAGCAAAAACAAATTGCTCGAGAAACTGTGGGTCAAATAGAGGCAAAGGGATGATTATGTCCCATTCGATTAGAATCATTGGATATTCCACTGGGTTAGTTTGCAAGGACAGAATGATGTAGCTGGGTGTATGTTTTCAACAATAAAATCAGACATTCCTTTTGCCACAACTCACTTCATCACAAATATATCTGAATCAACCGATGATATAGAAAAGCTTCTCCTTAGTAACATCACAGACCTAGAACAGAACTGGAGACTCCAGTGATTTTTGTTAAGAAGTATTGTCCAGCTAAAACAGAGATGGTACTGCTTTATGGACTAGGCTACGTTCTTCTAATTTGTCAGGGACTGTTTCACCAGGCTGTACCTTCCAACAGAAAGAGAATGAAAACCTTGCAGAGGAGTGACTTAGAGCCACTTCATTTTGCCTACCATCACAACAGGTCAACAGCAGATGCCATTTCATTGGCTTTTCACTCAACCTTTGACCAGCTGGACAGTGAAGATGCATACATCAGAATGCTCTTCATTGACTGGATCTCTGCATTCAGTACTATCACCCCCTTAAAACTAATCAGTAAGCTCCAAGACCTAGGCCTTAATAAATCCATGTGCAACTGGATCATTGATTTCTTCGCTTGCAGAATCCATTCAGATTGGACTGGCAACAACATCTCCTCCGTAATCACCATCAGCACAGGTGCACCGCAAGGCTGTGTGCTTAGCCCCCTTCTCTACTTGATTTATATAATAACTGTGAGGCTAAGCACAGCTCCAATGCCATATACAGGTTTGCTGAAAACAACACGGTTTTTGACCGAATCAAAGGTGGTGATAAATCAGCTTACAGGAGGGAAATTGAAAATCTGGCCGAACGGTGCCACAACAACAACCTCACACTCAATGTCAGCAAGATCAAAGAGCTGATTATTGACTACAGGAGGGGGGAAACCAGAGGTCCATGAGCCAGTTCTCATCAAGGAATTAGAGATGGAGAGGGTCAGCAACTTCAATTTCCTCAGCATGATTATTTCAGAAGATCTGTCCTGGTCTACCATGTAAGTGTCATTACAAAGAAGGCATGGCAGTGCCTCTACTTACTTAGAAGTTTGTGGAAATTCAGCATGTCATCTAAAACTTTGACAAACTTCTATAGATGTGCAATGGAGAGAACACCGATTGGTTGCATCACAGCCTGGTATGGAAGCACCAATGTTCTTGAATGGAAAAGCCGACAAATAGTAGTCAATACAGTCCATTCCATATGGGTAAAGCCCTCCCCACCACTGAGCAGATCTACAAGGAGTGCTGTCACTCGAATGCAGCATCCAGCATCAAGGAACTACACCAACCAGGTCATGCTCCCTTCTCACTGGTGCCATCAGGAAGGATGTACAGAAGCCTCAGGGTTCCACACCACCAAGTTCAGATACTGTCATTACCCCTCAACCATTAGATTCTTGAACCAGAAGGGATGACTTCACTCAACTTCACTCAACCCAACACTGAAATTTGGAATTACTTTCAAGGACTCATTCTCAATATCCATTATTTATTTATTTACTATTATTATTATTTTGTTTTTTTTTTCTTTTATGTTTGGATAGTTTATTGGCTTTTGCACATCGTTTGTTTGTCCTTTGTTGTGTGTGTATTTTCATTGATTCTATGGTATTTCTTTGCATTTACTGTGAAAGCCCACAAGAAAATGAATCTCGGGGTAGTATATTATAAATTATATGTTCTTTTATAATAAAATTACTTTGAACTTTGAAATTTGTGAGACATTCCAAAGAACATGTCTCATTAGAAGCACAGAAAGAGGAAAAAGCAGAGGAAATAGCCAGAAAAAGGCTTTAGTTGTTGTGGGTTTTGATCAAAATTTGTATAAGTGACCTAGAGTTCTATGTTCCCCATTAGTAGTAGTGCAATCACTCAGGTCTAGTATGATTTTTTTTCCAAAGGGGTTGTCTATTGGTATATTGATATCCTCAGGTGGCTAGAGAGGTTGATCCAGCATCCACATACCAAGATGTTCGGGTGAGTACACTTAATGGAGAACAGCTTCAAGTGTCTTTACTTAACGTTGAGAGACTGATACATAGACAGCCACCACATGGTCCTTAAGATGTCAAGGACAGGGTCTAGTGATCCAGCGATAACATTTACTGCTGCAGCCCTTCTCCACCTTCACTGCTGTTGTGATGTCCCATCATCCCCAACCAACTCCATCATTGAAGTTTTGGTTGGATTGCTCTTTGGAACCTGCCCCTTGCTCTTACTGCCATGGTTGAACCTACCAAGATGGCTGAACTCCTGATGACATCGCTCTCGGCATCTCTGGAATTCACATGCCTCCCCACCATGATAAGGTGATGATGTTCTCCAATGTCACTTGGAACCCAAGTTTCCTCTGTACATCATCACTGGTATCGATCTGCCATTATCCATGATCTCCCAAAATGCATCACATCACACGTGGTCAGATTGAACAATATCTGCAACAGTCTTGCAGTGGAAACCCTTGATCAATGGCTCATTTAGACCTCCGCTTGACTTAGGTGTGAAAAACCAGTTGGAAGTGAGCAGGATCTATATGGAACTATACGATTATACAATGCCTAAGTCGCACAAGTCTTGTAATTAAGGTACATTTTAAGACAGTATTTCAAATGTCTTGCAAAGCCAAGATCCTGATCAATATAGGGAAGTTAAAGTATTTACAACATGATATTGTCTTTGTTTTTCATTTGTACGCAGGCCTGTCATGTGCGATACTGGGGGCTTTCCAGTTAAGAGATGACAAGTCTCAGATTTGCTTCGAACCACATTGCTGTCACTCCTCACATGCCTTTTCCACGTACTCCTTCTTGCTGGTATACTGTTTCACCTATGTATTCCCTCCTAACACTGTTTCTTTGAATTCCCTGAGGTAGATGTCTTCGTACTTATGTCTGGTTGTGGTCAGAACTGACAGATATGTACTCAAGTGGGTATGCCAACTTTCTGGAGACAGGAGTATCAGCTTGAGAAGCACCTGCACAAAAAGGATGCAGTTTTAACAGACTGCAAATGCTCTGGGACCATTAAGCTCCAGCAGTGAGTGGAAATTTAAAAAAAAAACTATGGGCGCTGGAAATCCAAAATCAAAACAGGCAATACTAGAGAGACTCAGTGATCAAGTAGCATTTGCAGAAAAAAAAAGAAATAGAGTTCATGTTTCACTAGAACTGTGATTAAAAGATTAAAATAGGTCATTTAAAATTGCATGGAAGTGGTAGGAGGAATAGACAGGACAAAAGGTGTGCTGCAATGGATAGGTGAGCACTGGTCAAGTGGTTTAATGGAGATATTAGAGACTGCTTCTTTATCTGTGTTATGTATTGCTAGTTGCTGGCTGGAGAACATGCCTGCAGATCAGATTGGAATGAGAAAACCTCAGTCAATATCAAACACGAGACACAAATGATTCTGTAGATACTGGAAATCTCAAGCAACATGCACAAAATGCTGGAAGAACTCAACGGGTCAGCCAGCATCTATGGAGATGAATGAAGAGCTGAAATTTCAGGCCAAAATCTTTCATCAAGATTGGAAATGAAGGGGAAGGAAGTCAGAATAAGAAGGTGGGGGAAGGAGAAGGAGGTTAACAGCAGTAGATCCTAGGCTGCTCTGGAGACACAAGAAACCGCAGAAGAGAAGATCTGAAATTGGAGAATTCAAGATTCATGTCATTAGTTTGTATACTAAAGAACAGCACCTCGTATTCTTCTGGCTAGTCTACAAACCTCAAGCATGAATAAAGAATTCACTAATCTGCTCTGCCACTGTCTCTTTTTTCCCTCTTTCTATTCTACCCGTGATCCCTCACATGTGCTCAGACCACATCTCTTTGTTTCTTTCTTCTCTGCCAACTACTCCATCTGTCCATAACTATGTACTCCTCTCACTGGTCCCCACCCTCAAATGTTCCAATTTGTCCTCCTTATCTCCCTAATTTTGTTCCTTTTCTCTATCTTTACTCATAAGATTCCACCATCTGCAGTCCTTTGTTGCCTTCACCAATCAGCTCCCAGCCTTTGTCACTATCCCCATCCTCCCTTGCCCACTGACCCATCTACCAATCAGCCCCGCCTCATGTGGATCCATCTATCATATGCCAACTCCTTATACTAACTTCTTTCCCTCTACTCCTTCAATCACGAAGAAGAGTTGTGACCAGAAAACATCAGCTGTCCATTTCACTCTGTCTGAATTGGAAACACTATGTTGTTTATATTTCTCATTTTGCCAAAACTTATCCAGGTCCTATAGATCCTGCTGCTTCTATCAATTTCCAGGCTGAAACCTTTCTGAATCTCTGAAGCTCTGCTTCTTCTCCTACTCCTTCTGAGTCAGTCCATTGGGATCCAGGAAGATGCTGGTTCTGAAGATTCTGAAGTGGATGAAAAAAGCCAATGTGGAAACTACATCTGCATTCTATTATTGTTTACTCTTGTACTACCTCAGTGCAGTGTTGTAATGAAATGATCTGTATTGATATCACACAAAAATGTTTTTCACTGTACCATGGTACACGTGACAATAATAAACCAATTAGTAATTTGCCATGGAGTAGACAGTGCCTGATGTTTAAGCTGCTGGGCAGCTTGAGAGAGGGTGCACTCTTTCTATCACTTACAGGGAGCTTTGACACAATGATGAATGATTCTCATGTTTTCAGTACCATCTTGGATACTGCTTCTCCACTTCCCATGGCCATGCTCTCAAGATTCCCCGGATTCAGAAGGGAATCTGCATTTTGTTCAAAGAAGCTTTGTGCACATCCTTGAAGCTTTTCCCATGTTCACTGGGAGCTCACTTCCAGTTTGGCAAGAAGTAATCTTTTCCAGGAGCCTAGTCTTGGACATAAGAACATTCGAAGGGAATATGGGATGTACTAGGAGTGTTGTCCTAGGAGAGGACAATGGTGTTGGCTCACCTATCGTGCCAATGGGATTTGAAGGGACTCTGTATTCTGCCAGCTATGGCTTTTAGTGCATTCCTGATATTTTATCCTTCTTCTCCACTATTTCTTTAGCCGTCTATGCTAAAGTTCTGGAATTTAAACTTTCTACTGTCTATCTCTCTTTACTTCTTTAAACTCTCCTTCGAACCACTACTTTCACCAATCATTTTGTCACCTGTCCTGACATCTCCCCACAGAAAAGCAGGCAATTCTCCAGCAGCAGGTGAAATGTAGATGAAGTCCCCAGGTCAGGCGGCATCTGTGGTTGAAATTAACAGCTGGCATTTCAGGCTGAGGTCCTTCATCATGCCTCATAATTTTTCAGGCTGATAACCCATTGCCAGTAAATTCAGGAAAATTCCTTCATCCAGAGAAAGAAAGGAGACTATAGAATTTGCTATGACATAGAGTTATAAAATTATTGTCATTTGATCCTACAATAACTTGTGGATTCTATCAATAAGTCTACTGTCCCACTTTGGGAGGTTTATTTCTCTCCAGTTCCTCCGCAATTTTCTTTTGAAACATTGCTTTTCTTTGTTTGCACTGTATTCATGAGAAGCAAATTCTATGTCATTACCACTTTTGTGTGAAAAAGTTCTTCACTGCATTCCCCCATACCTCTTGTCCAAATTCTTAAGTTTCTGTCCACATCCTTGTACTATTAGATAATGGGACAATGTTTCCCCTTCTATCTTATCTAAACTTCACCTAAACTTACTTCCCTCAAACAAATCTCACCTCAACCTCCTCTGTTCCAAGGTCAAACATCCTATCATATCAGATCTAACCTTGCAGCTAAATATTTCATGCTTGATACCATGCTGATGAATTGCCTCTGTACCCTCACCAGGACTTTTGCATCATTCTTAAAGGACACTTCTGTTCTGACCTAACCAGAGCTTCAATAAGGTTCAATATTTGCCCCTCCTTTACTACTCCCGTGCATTTATTTATGAAGATCAAGATCCCACATACTTTCCTATCAGTTCTGTCAATATAAAAAACAGGAAATGTTGCAAACACAGAATGTCTATGTCAAACAGGAGAAAATCTGCAGATGCTGGAAATCCAAGCCGCACACACAGGAACTCAGCGGGCCAGGCAGCATCTATGGAAAAGAGTACAGTCGGCAGGACTGGAGGAAAAAAGCTGAGGAGTAGATTTTAAAGGTGGAGGAGGGGAAGGAGAAATACAAGGCGATAGGTGAAACCTGAAGGGGGAGGGAAGAGGTAAAGAGCTGGGAAGTTGTTTGGAGAAAGAGACAGAAGGCCATGCATGAAAGAAAAGCAGGGAGGAGAACCAGTGAGAGGCATAGCAGAGGTCTATGTCAAGAAAGGCAGAGTTATTGTCAGGTTTTTGGTCCTTCCATCAGAACTGCCTGACAGAGATGACGGGTAACCAAAGCAAATAGTATGGAAACATCAAGCCGAGATATTGAGGTAGGGAGGGACAGTAGTGCATTGTATTAGTTGGGTATGACAGAGAGGGGAAGTGGTTGATGATGTGCCATACCATTTGGGGTGAATGGCAGTTGGGGAGAAAAGTAATAAATTTACTGTTACTGCATTTGAAAAGAACAACAGCCTTGTGGAAATCTAAAATAGTTGACTTACTAAATACCCTTTATCTATAACATGTTACTTCTTCAGCAAACTCAAAACAAAGTGGCCAACAGAATTTCCTTTTCAAAAACCCTGCTTACTTGACCTTATTTATTTATTTACTGCGATACAGCACCTTATAGGCCCTTCCAACCCATCAAACCATGACACCCAGCAATCCCCTGACTTAATTCTAGTCTAGTCACGGGACAAATCGCAATGACCAATTAACCTACCAGCCAGTACCTCCCTGGCTTGTGGGAGGAAACCAGAGCACCAGGAGGAAACCCACATAGTCAGGGAGCGAACATACAAACTCCTTACATAATCTTGCAGTTTTTCATATTTCCTGAGATAAGGAAATAAACAGAAACTCAGACAGTGATAGGTGTGAGAAGTGCGCTGCTGAGGGTGGTGGTAGAGGGAGATACATCAGGGACATTTTAGAGACTCTTGGATAGGCACATGGATGAAAAAAAATGGTGGGCTATG
This sequence comes from Mobula hypostoma, assembly GCF_963921235.1. Classification (NCBI taxonomy): domain Eukaryota; kingdom Metazoa; phylum Chordata; class Chondrichthyes; order Myliobatiformes; family Myliobatidae; genus Mobula; species Mobula hypostoma. The sequence continues at coordinate 39,654,702 of NC_086114.1, forward strand.
TGTGAGGTAAGGGCTCATCTTAGAGTTGCTTAAAGGATTGGCACAACATTGTGGGCTGCAGGGCCTGTACTGAGCTGCACTGTTCTATGTTCTATATTCTATAACCGTTTTCTCAGTGACCACCTTGTTAGGTACACCAGTACACCTGCTTGTTAATACAATTATCTAACCAGCCAATCATATGGCAGAAATTCAGTGCATAAAAGTATGCAGATAGGGGCAAGAGGTTCAGTTGTTCTTCAGTCCAAACATCAAAATGGGGAAGATCTAAGGGACTTTGGCCATTGAATGATTGTTGGGTGGTTTGTGTATCTCAGAAACTGCTGATCATCTGGGATTTTCACACACAACAGTCTGCTGAGTTTGTAAAGAATGGTGCAAAAAGCAAAGAAAAACTTCCAGCAAGCGGCTATTCTGTGGGTGAAAACACCTTGTTTAGTGAGAGAGGTTGGACGAGAATGGCCAGACAGTTTCAAGTTGACAGGAAAGTGACAGTAACGAAGGGGTAGTGGAGGTATAATTTGTTCGTCTGTGCTGATCATCCCATCCTTGACTAAGCTGTTCCACCAGGAACACTATCTGTTATGAGTCAACATGATGCTTTCAGATCAGGTCATGCATAGCACATACCTCTGCCGCACTGTTCTGGTGTGTTCCTGGGGTACAGGGGCTAGCGACCCCTGTGCCTGTTATCGCTGAGCAACAGTGAACCATCTGATTGGCCTCTCAGAGTTCACTTTGGGAACTAGTTGACTTGATCAGCATTTCTGATCTGGCTATTGTTCATGACTGCCCTTAATAAATTAAATAGAAACTCAAATGACCATGTGTTAGAACAGTGGTGTGCAGAAGAGCATCTCTGAACACACAAAATATAAAACATTGAAATAGATGGACCCCAGCAGCAGAAGACAATGAAGATACACTCAGTGGCCACTTTACTAGGTATAGGATGTATATTAGGTACAGGATGTAAGTGCCCTGAAGTTCCCTGCTTTCTGCCTCCCTCCTTTTCCCCTGCCCCCACATCTCTAGGTGACCCTTTATAAATAGTCTCTGAGGTCAATACCCAGCCACCTTTCAAGAGGGTGAATACACAGAAGGTATCTCTGTGTTGAATGTAGAGATACTCAACATCTCATTCTGCGGTCTGAGGTTCCCAATGACTTCAAAGCTGCTTCTATTCTAATGGTGCCAAGAAAAGTGTAGTGACCTGGCTCACTGACTACTATCTGGATATGCTTATATTAACTTTAATGAGGTGCTTTGAGAGGTTAGTTATGGTATGAATCAACTTCTGCTTCAGAGCAGACCTGGATCTGCTTCAACTTGCCTAGAACCACAGCAAGTCAATATCAGATGTGATTTCTCTGGCTTGTCACTCTGCTCCAGACCATCTGGACACCAGCAACTCATAAGGCAGGGGGCTGTTCACTGACTACCGTTTGATGTTCAACACATTCATCCCATACATACTTACCATCAAGCTTCAAGACCTGGACCTCTGTACCTCCCTCTGCAATTGGATACTTGACTTCCTCATTAGCAGACCTCAGTCAGTGAGGATTGTTAACAACATCCACTCTTTGCAGATACAGAGATGAAGAGGAATATCCTTATCTAGAGGTTGGTGAAACGATGGAATTAATTGCCACAGATGGCTGTGCAGCCCAAGTCATTGGCCATAATTAAAGTGGAGATTGATAGCTTCTTGATTAGTAAGGGCATCAAAGAATATGGGGAGAAGTGAGAGAATGTGATTGAGAGGGAATCAGCCATAATCAAATGGTGGAGCAGAGTCAACAGGCAGAATGGCCTAATTCTGCCCCTATGTCGTATGGTCTTATTATTATCAACATAAATGCTCCTCAAGGCTGTGTAATTATCCCTCAGCTCTCCCCTCTATATACATAGGACTAAGCACAGATCTAAGGCCATCTTCAAACTTACCAAAGGTACCACTGTTGTTGGACAAATCGCAGGTGGTGATGAGTCAGCTTATGGAGCGGGATACAAGTCTCAGTTGAGTCGTGCCCCATCAAGAACCTCTTGCTTAATGTCAGCAAAACTAAATAACTGATTATTGATTTCAGGAAGGAGAAGAACAGACATGTGCCAATCTACACTGCGGGATATGCAGTGGAAAGTTTCAGCAGCTTTAAGTTCCTTTGCATTGACATATCAGATGACCTGACCTGAGCGCAGTACGTAGATGCAGTAACAAGCTGGCCAGCATCTTTACCTCCTTTGGAAGTTTAGGCGCTTCTGCTCGCCAACAAACACTCTAACAAACTTCAACAAATGTACTGTTGAAAGCATTTTCACTGGTTGCATTATGGTCTGGTAAAGCAGTACAAATGAGCAGGAGTGGAAAAAGCTTCCAAGAGCAGTGGACTCAGCTCACTACATCATGAGCACATCTTTTCCCACCATGAGTGGTATCTATTTAAGAGGATAACATCTAATCCTTTGAGCCAGTCCTTTGATGTTGTGCGAAAGATCCCCGTCATCTGGGCTGTGCCATTTTCTTGTATCTATTACCAGGCAGGGTGCAGAAGCCTGAAGTCCCACACCACCATGTTGAAGAACAGCTATTTCCCTTCAATTGTTCGGTTATGAACCAAGCAGCGCAGTCTTCTTCAAAACCTTTACCAACATTATGACCATGTTGATCACTTTGCACTAAAATGGAAATTCTTCTTTTCTTTTTTGTTCTAGTTGGGTATTTCTGGTTAAAAAAATGTATATAATTTATGTTTTTCTTGTGAATGCTGCTTAAATGATGTTATGTGCCTGTGTTTCTATTGCATGTAATTTTATTCACTGCACCTGTGCATGCATGTACTCATGCACCTGATTATATACACAACTTTGAACTTTGAGCCTTGAATAAAGGGATTACATTTTCTATGTTCCATTTTAATGGGAACATCTCAAAGTCAAGGGAATTTTGGACAATGGAAGCTGATGGTTGCAATACCTCACAGCCTAGAATTCAGCTAAAGTCTCACACTTGACAGGGTTATATCAATTTTTACCTCAGTGGATAAACTCAATTGAAGATCAGGTGAAGCAAGTCACCTGCATGGTCACCACCAACGTCGCTTCAAGTCAGGAGATGGAACATATTTGATACGGACACAATAGGGATGCAGCTTTCCTGCTCTGAAAAACCTTAATCCCATCATTGTGAGGCCCTCCATTGCTCGAGGTCGACCATAGATGTTGTGCCCTAGCTGTTGACCTGATACGCAAGCAAGAGCAGTACAATTAGGAAAGCAAGCAGCTGTCATGCAGCAGGCTCCCCCTCTCCACGCAGTTAATGAATCCAAAGAAATGTCAGAGACCGCTGCAGTTTGACACCAGCGGCATCACAGGAGTTGCAAGTAGGCATTTAATTCAACATAGGACTGCCTCGGGAATGCCAGCTCCACAATTTTCCTTAAGCTTTACTTCCAAAGACTTATACCATAAGACCGTAAGACATAAGAGAAGAATTAGGCCATCTGGCCCATCGAGCCTACTCCACCATTCAATCATGGCTGACCTTTTTTTCTATTTCCACCTCAACCCCAGTTCCCAGCCTTTTCCTCATACCGTTGATGCCATGTCCAATCAAGAACCTCGCAATCTCTACCTTAAATACACCCAGTGACATGGCCTCCACAGCTGCATGTGGCAACAAATTCCACAAATTCACCATCCTTTGGCGAAAGAAATTTCTCCACATCTCTGTTTTGAAAGGACACCCTTCTATCATGAGGCTATGCCCTCTTGTCCTAGACTCTCCCACCATGGGAAACCTCCTTACCACATCTACTCTATCTAGTCCTCTCAACTTCCTCAAGAGTGGGTATAGCTTCAAGGCAGTGAAGGTTTGAGGTCAGAAATTTCCTTCTCCTAGATGAGCAGCTAACCACGGCTGATGAGACCCACGTGCCTGAAGCGATTTGTTTTAAGCCAGCAGTTACACATCTTTGCTCCTTCTGTTGTCAGTAGAAACGGTTGCTAAGCTGCACGTGAAAGAGGGGAGTGTTGGTTGTCAGAGGCTATTTGAGATGCACGCCATTGAGAGCATTTAATACTTAATGGGAGCTTGTCCCCACTACCACCCCTGGCTATGGCAACCTTAAGAAACCCAACATCATTCTCTGATTTGAGGGTGGGTGTGGTGCAGCCTCAAGATTATGTAATCTCCTGACATAAGCAAGTCAAAGCTTCAACGTCCCATTACATTCCAGTCGCATACCATTATGACCCCATTTGTACCACCACACCAACTCACCTGTTGCAATATTCTGTTTTAAATGATAGCTCTTCCCAGCACAAGGCAGGCAACTGAAAAGAGTTAGGGTTTGGTGTCACAATCAAGGCTAGTTTCTGGAGGCATAAATTACATTACTTTTCATCCATGAATCACAGGCCTCCTGTGTTTTGAACGGAGATCTCCGAAGAAACAAACATCTTTCTGCGTAGAAATGATTACAATGTGGACTGTGCAGTACAGAACCCACAGCCATTCAAAGCAAGGCTGTACATGTAAATATCAAGGCCAGGAGTAGGGGTAAAACCAATAGAGTCGTGGGGGGGTGGTCTGTAGCACTTTAAATAATGCTAGGTATTGATCTGAACTGCTGAAAGATGAAACAGTGGACAAACATGTTCAGCCTCCCATGTTTTGTGCTCGGGAGAGAAGTAGCAGGCTGCCTCCCAGCCCCCTCCCCCTCGCACTGTCAGGCCAAACACATGATGAATTGCCCTGTCAACGGAATTCATTCAGGGACCAATTAATTCTGCAGAAATGAACTGGAGCCATCAGTTGGTGAAAAACTCACTGCAAAGAAAGGGAAGCTCTGTAGCGCTGGAAGTTAGTCTGACAGAAATTGGTCATTTAATGCTTTATCGCACTGGAGACAGCCCTGTCATACACAATGCCATGGCAGGACTCCCCTGGTACTTTATTTATTAATTATCCCGAGCAGCCAGGGCATTTAACTGTCTCACTCCAGACCCATCAAGTTGACTTCTTGTCATTTTTTTTTTTGCAAACAGATCCTTAAGCTACTTGGAGGTTAATGGAATGAAACCCTCATCTTTCCAAAAATGTAAAATATTTTTTTTGAGAGAAGAGAACAAAAAACATGTTTTATGCTAAGTGTTTTAATGTGCAGGTAGATACTCCTATTTCAACGAGTGGGCATTTTAGGTTAAAACGCTACGATTAAAGAGATCCTTCCACATGGTCCCCTGATGGTGGAGATCTTAAAGGCAAGTTGTAACTGTGGTGCATACCAAAGGTTGATTCTTGCTTTGGCACTGAATTGGCAGGTTACACCTGGTATGGCCATAGGGGAGAGCCACAGCATCACAACCTGGTCTAATAAACTTGCTGGATCGGCTTGCCTGGGGACACCATTGCCTCACTCATTTCATTTGCCTTACTCCTCATTCCTCCCACACTTTTACATCCCCCACCCAATTCTTGTCAGGTTAAACGTTCTGTCTGCACTTGAGTGAGACTTCTTTGTCAGTGGTAGCTCCATGCACAGGGCTCCAGAAAGTGACACATACCAACAATTTCAGCAGTCGATGACTTCAGGACTGGGATTTGGCAGCCTCTTTCACACCAATTGCTTTGAAACAACTCTATATTACCGTTTTGCTTTTGAACACAACAGTTAGTAGCTGGATCTGGTTCTGTGGACATTCCTGTATATGCGAACATTTGCTTGTTCCTCAAAGGTGAGTATAATCAAAGAGAGTCAGTGGACTTTCTACTGATGGGGAGACAAGATAAAGCTGCCCCTATGGACCAGTTTATACATACACCAGCTACAAAGGCAGGCAGCAATCAGGGTTAGGATCCATAGCTGATATTTTGCCTCCATTTACCTGGAGGAGGAACAGAGGAGTCCTAAAACTGAGTACTTGTCTACATTGTAAATAGTGAGGATCAAAACAGACCCAAACTCTTCACGATTCCCATTAGGGAATTCATCAGGTTGTTCCGATGAAGAGTCTTGGCCAAAAACATTAACTATCTATTCCTTTCCATAGACACTGCCTGACCTGCTGAGTTTCTCCAGCATTTTGTGCATTTCACAATGAAATTCAACAGCTCAACTGGAAAAATAAAGATGAAGAACTAGATGAGGATATGACGTAAACTGTTAGATAATAACATCAGTCTCCACCTGATCAACTTTTCCCTTTCTCGAGGTCTGAGAAACAACTGCTGCTGACTAGCATTTAGAAGTACGATGGAGTTTGGTGGGATGGAAATGAAGGAGGTATTTCTCTTTGTGAGTGCTTTCAAGACATTCACATAAGAAGCCGTACTAAATCCAACAATGGATTGAAAAAGTTTACCCAGACAGGAGATATCATTTCCACAAAGAGAAATTGAAGAAATGTGCATAGAATTCTTTACAGGGAAGTTTAGTAAGGGAATGGAGGATGTGGTGACAAGGGTGGATGAAACAGAGTCAGAGGAGGATGCACATCTAGATGTAGCTCGTATCCTTGCTGCACAACTTGTAGTCACAGAAGTATTTGTCTAATCGTCAAAGAATAACGGAAGTGGGGTTCATATATGGAACTTTCTAGATCAGTATTCTGAGTAGGGGAGAGTGCTGGAGATCATTAAAAAAGAATGGTTTCTGTTTTTAAGAACAACCACATTCCTGACAGGAGTTGGTGGTTTCCACTCCAGTGGCAGTAGGTTGACTCAGCCCAGATTGCAACTGGACTTCAGTAAAGTTCATCAGAGCCTTAGTTAACTTGAAAAGTTTTTTTTTCAGCCATTCTACAGTTTTGGTAATGAAGCTGGTTCCTTAAAGGTGTTCTAGTGGGGATGGTAGTGGGGATGGTAGTGGGGATGCTACCTATGAAATACTCCCAATGGTATGCATCTCAAGTGACTTCTGACAACCAAGTCCAGATCCTGGCCTTCACCTGTGGTTTAGCTGCTAAGCTCAATGAAATCTATTCTACTGACAGGAGAAGGGGCAAAGGCAGGATTCTAGTGCCTTAAAACCAATTGCTTCAGGCAGATGGAGCTCACCAGCTGTGGTTGGCAGCTCATCCAGCAGAAGGAAAACCCTGATCTCAAACCTCCACTGTCCTGCAGTTGTATCCACTCATGTAGAAGGTTTTGGAAATCAACCTCACGGAAAAATCTAGAGCTGGAGTCCCTAAGGCAGTCCTACATTGAGTTCAATGCTGACAGGCAACTCCTGCGATGCCACTCGTGCCAAACTGTATTGGTCTGTGCAGTTCCTTTGGATTCATCAACTGCGTGGAGAGAGGGAGCCTGCTGCATGGGCAACAGCTTGCTCTCCATATTGTACTACCCTAGCTTGTGTATCATGTTGCTGGGACACAACTTTCATGGTCAACGCTGATAGGCTAACATTATCGAAAATATTTCCAACCATCTTAAAAATAAAACCATTTGAAAGGGATGACACCTTGTTATATTTAGCCATTGATAGAAATTCTCCACTCCAACACAATAATAATCTTCAATCTTTCTCTGTTAAACAGAAGCAACATCAGCTAGACTACAGCTTCACAGCCATCAGAAGTGCTCTGGTACCTCAGAGTAACCCCCTCTCTCTCCTACATTCAGCCTTGTTCTTAGTGACCAAGACCATTCGTCACTGACTCAGTGTCAACCTACGTCTGTTCTGTTACTGAAGACCACATTGGAATGTTTTCTTGTATTAAAGACACTATATAAATTCAAAATAATGTCAGACTCACTGATTTCACTTCAACAAAACTTTTGGATATGAAATAATTTACATGTAAACGTGAAGGAAAAAGAAATGGTGATAAAAAGGTGGAGATTTAATTTCACGGACACAAGCTACAAATACCTGACTGCTGATGGATATAATTTCTATGCAACTTCTGATCCGTTCAGTCTTTGATGCTAATTTTCTCATTAGAATGAGCTGATAAACTGTGACACAACTATTCATAAAAATTCTATGTGTTTATCTAAATTCTTGATTAATCAGTATTGCTGTCAGCTCACAACAAGAATGACTATTTCAAGGGGCTTACCCCATTCAGAGCAGGGCATGAGGGAGTGGAGCTATAGACTGCTGACAAGGTACTCCCTACAGCCAACTCATCATCAGTCATCTCTCTTGCAAACTTCTCCCCTTTTCGCAGCCCTTGTTCTTCAAAATGCACTGTCACCCTGTCCCTGGTGCTGCTAACCAACCAAATCGCTCACTTTTTACACACTGATGAGTGACTTAATCTTGACCATTAAAGAAAAAGTAAATCCACAGATTCAACTCATATCTCTTCAGCCAGAGATCTTACTGCTTTTGGAATAACTCTTGTTTAGTCTGGAGTGTACAACTGAAGTGTCTTACTGATGATTTTGTATTGAGTCACATATCATAGCACTTCTACATATCTTCAGGATATCAGACATATTTATATAACATCATACCTAAAATGCTCCATAAGTAGAAAAGTACTTCAGCAGTACAGTTATTGTTACTATGTAAAAACATCTTATGTGAAAGATTCTGGCTTCTTCTCCCTTCCTTTCTAGTCCTAATGAAGGGTCATGATCTGAAACATCAACTGTTTATTCCTCTCCATAGATGCTGCCTGACTTGCTGAGTTCCTTCAGCATTTTGTGTGTGTTGATCTGGATTTCCAGCATCTGCAGAATCTCTGATGTTTATGCAAAAGCAATATACAAGTTTATCTGCACAAAGTAAGATTCCACAAACAGAATGATATTATAAACACCAGGTCATTAATTTGTATGTCCAATTGAAGGTAAATATTCACCAAGACTCAGGAACATATCTGTGCAGCTCTTGAAAATTGTATAGTGAGATTCACTTTATTCATCTGTGAGGACAGACAGAGTATTGAGCCAATATCTCAGCTAAAAGATATCACCTCTTTTGATATGGCTTCCCTCAGTACTGCAATGGAGTATTAATCAAGAGTTGTGCTTACAACTCTGGGGTGACTCAGCCTTTCAGATCATTCTTGAGAATGCCCCCTCTGAACTGTGATGAAAACTCAAGGGATCTCTTCTGTGAGTGCAAGTTTCATATTGGGTGGATGGGTACCACAGTATCACTGGGAAAAGGAAAGGATATGAGTAGGGATGCATATTGGAGCTACAGAAAGGCATGGATGTATGGCCATAGTTGATTAAAGTTTTAGGATGATAATGTGCTCATGGTTTCTGGTCACCCTGAAGCAACTTAAGTTGTGAATCACTGACGAGTTTGAAGGAGAGCAAGCAAATTGAGGAAGCCTAGAGCTGGCAGCTTTGGGTATAATAAAAAAAAAGGAGTCACGCATTAAGCAACCGCATATCAGGTTAAAGATGAGAAAATCTGCAGATGCACGAAATCCAAACAACACACACAAAATAATGGAGGAAGTCTGCAGGACAGGCAGCATCTATAGATATCCCTAGACGTTGCTTGGCCTGCTGAGCTCCTCCAGCATTTTATGTGTGTTGCTTGGATATCAGGTTAAAGTGGATTAAAGAGACTGGGGATAAGAGTAAAGTTTCATATGAGGTCACTGTAAACTTGTGTTTTTTTTAATTCTGTCAATGTAACTCATACCATAAAAAATTTGCTTTAATTCTACAAACAAGATATTCTGCACACTATCCCTTTTGTAAAAGATTTGAGTCATCATTAGATTCTTTGGCTGCACTTCGAAAGAACCTCTTCCCAAGTGGCAGAACATGGCCATGCTGAGGCTATGAAAGGTATTATTTACATCCAAGCCCTAGTTTCTTTTCAAAATTACAGCAAGTGGAATAGACAACAAAGAAGACCTAGGAGAGTGTGTGGCAGACATTCGGCTAAAGTTGTGGGTTCTATAGGATACAGGAAAAGAAGATTAGAATAAAAATTAGTACCATTATAATCATTAACTCTTCATCCAAAAAATTGCATGGCAGAGTCTGCAAATTGACCCAACAGGATGTGTTTATATCAAAGGTTGCTCTTAGTAAAGAAAAATATTATTCACAACATTGAAATTTTATTGTGAAAATACCAATAAAGCAATATTGGCACAGCTCAGATTTGGTTGGTTTTTAATTGTTTAATTTTATATTTGCTTAAGTTCATAATGATTGTTTCAGGGACAGAGAGGGAAGTTAGGGTCAGATTAGGGTTTTAAGAACAGGGATATGGAGAATTAGAGGTCAGACCAGAGACCAACTCTCCATTCCATGTTCAAAGGACAGCAACATGGATATGGGAAGTTCATGGTTGAACCTGCGGAGAGTGGACGAGGGCCCACCTGCCGGGTCAGTGAGTTGTTAGCAGACTCCAGATGTGGAATTTTGTGCAGGCAGAACGAATGAGTTCTGATGACTACCTGTGTTTTCTAATCATGGAGACTGGATATTGAGGCTACTGACTGGCTTCCCACCATTGGCGATTTCGGATTTTGAAGCCTGGCGTTCAGTGATCGGCTGAAGATTGAGCCCTGAGAATGAATCGGAATCCAGAAGTCAAAGCCTGCTGGCCAGAGCTGAGTCTGCGAATCTCGCTGAGTTTGCGGATCTCTGTGAGTCTTCTCGAGAGGTCAAAGCCAGTGTCTTCAGGCCCAAATCCATGTCTGATGAAAGCTGGAGCTGGAAGCTTCTCTTGGGGTTAAAGGACCACATAGGTGTGTGGGTGCATAGAGAGAAATGGGGCTTGGTTTTCTGTTGTTCTTTGTGGCTTATTATGTTCTGTGTTGTTCTTCTAAGCCTTGTGGGCACGTTATGTTTTGTACCAGAACGCTTGGCGAGGTTTGAGGGCTGCCCCCAGCACACCCTCATATATGTTGGTTGAAATCATAAACAGTGCATTTTACCATGTATTTTGACATACATATGAAAAATAAACGTGAATCTTGATTTTCAACCATATTACATAAACACACGAGATTATTCAGATGCTGGAAATCTTGAGCAACACGTACAAAATGCTGGAGAAACTCAAGTCAAGCAGCATTTATGGATGGGAATAAATAGCCAATGTTCTGAGTTGAGACCCATCATCAGGAATGGAGCGGAAGGGAACAGAAGTCAGAATAAGAATGTTGGGGGGAGGTGAATGGGGAAGGGAAGGAGTACAAGCTGGCAGGTGATAGGTGAAATCAGGTGAGAGGGAAGTTGGGTAGTTAGGGGAGTAGGGATGAAGTAATGAGTTGGGAAATGATAGCTGAAAGAAGTAAAGGGCTGAAGAAGGAGAAATCTGATAGGAGAGGTCAGTGGACCATGGTAGGATGGAAAGGAGGTGGGGAATTGCATGTGGATGTTTGGCAGGTGAGGAGAAGGGAAGGGGTAAGATGAGAACCAGAATAGTGGAAGAAAACATGTAGAAGGTGGCAAAGGTAGAAATTACTGGAAAAGAGAGAAAGAGATGTTCATGCCATCAGGTTAGAGACTATGCAAATGGAATATGAATGTTTGCACATCCAACCTGAGTGTGGCCTCACCTTGGCAGTAGGTGAAGGGAAACTCCTTCTGTGAAAAAGGAGGAAACTCTATTTCAGGTAGTTTGTGATCATTTCTGACCACATTAGGTGTGCATGGCCAAACTGAAAATGGTTTGTGTATTTATATATTGAATGATGGTTAATGGTGGTTATTTACTTCGTGGCTATCTGGAGAAGATGATTATCAGAGTTATATTTGACAATAAAATTAACTTTTGAACCTTTGAACCTCACCTCACTGCTGAATTTCTATTCACCATTTCATTGATCTCGCCTCTTCTCCAATGGTTCCCAGCAGTGGATTAAAGATTAGCTTTACTTGTCACATGTACATTGAAACACCAAAACATGCAGTGAAATATGTCTTCTGCGTCAACAACCAAAACAGTCCGAGGATGTTCTGGGGGCAACCCACAAGTATTGCCATGCTTCCACGGACAACATGGCATGCCGCTATTTACTAACCATAATATGTATTTCTTTGGAATATGGGTGGAAACTGGAGCACCTGGATGAAACCCAGGCGGTCAATATGAGAACATAGAAACTACTTACAGACAGCAGTGGAAGTGAACTCATGTCACTGGTGCTGTAATAGTGTTACAGTAACTGCTATGCTACCATGCCTCTGGTGAGCACACACTGATGTTCAGAGCACATCCCCCATCCCCCATACCCTATTCCAAGCCAATGCCTGGTCCAAACCCTCCAGTTAGTGATTGGTTCAAAGCCTTCCTATGCAACCATCCCTCCTAACCCCGTAAATCTGTAACTGACTTCAGCCCCAGTCTAACTTGCTCAACTATGGCGTAAGACACAACAATAAAGTCTTTCCCTGGGATCCATATTGTGCCCTAGGTCCTGTTTGCTACTAAACTTCCAACCAGGAGGTCCTCCTTGGAGGTATATATTGTCCCACTAGAAGCAAATGTTTAATGTGCTTGAACAGGTGCTTTTCATTCCCTCAAAAACTCATACTTCACCGGCACGACAACCTCCTGCTATTTAACTACATCCAAAACTCTGACACTGAGGAATAAAAATATCTTTGGCAGCATAAGATTATTCTCGACCGTGTCAGAAATACATTGCACCAAAGGTTCTGCAAATGCTTGGGTAACTGCATTTTATATGTGGTCGATGTATACAGTTTTGTACTGCGGGCTGACTAAAGCAGGTCTTGCCCCATCAATAGGCTCACAGAGTAGTGCTCTCTGCTTTCAGCAGAATGCCCTGATTCACTGCTTGACATAAGGCTTGAGGTTTAGGGAAAAGGATAAACATGTTGTGGGTGAGAGAAGGTTAACTGGACTACAAGGCATGCCTCACTGCTCCTAGCTATTTCCTTTACCCCCTTCCTTTAGTTTGGAGACAATCTGACAAGCATGCTGAAAAATGAAGATTCGTCCTGTCTTTTATTCTTCTTGAGCCTGATTGGTGCCCTGCCTAGACTTGTTAAAAGTTAATAAAATGAGAGATATGGAGATGTGCAGTTGAATATAATTAATTAAATGAGACTAATTAGGAACATGAGACCAGGTGCTGAGCAGAAGCTGACAACAGAGAGACAATGTGAAGAACTCCCGTTAAGGGTGTTAAGTGACAGGAGCAGGAAGAAAACACAACTTTTATGTATTTTTCTATCTGAAGCCTCCCCAGGGTCACCAAGTGAATCCATAGATTGCTCGGTACTTGGCTTTTATTATTGTCAGAGATCTTTTCTTTGGCGCTGGCAGTAACACACGCTCAAATTTGCTAACTAATTACTTCAACATATGTCCAATGTTTGTCTCACCATTCTCTCTGTATCAATTTCTCCTGCATATTTATCTCAAATGAAATCTACCATGCAGATATTGTGACAATTGGAGAACACTGCCTGTTAAGTTTAGAAGAGGTTAAAATGGAATGTCAATAAGACCACATTAATGTTTACTGCAGAATATCTTTTCTCCATACACACCCAGGGTGCAAGGCCAGTTGTCCAGTCCTTGCACAAAATACACATTCATGCACAAGCTCTCACACCCAATGCTCACTCAAAAATTACATTAAAGATCTACAGATGCTGAAAACCTGAAATTGCACCATAGAATGTTAGGGGTTCTCAAGGGGTTATGCAGCATGCAAAGAGAGTGAATTTTAAGGGTTATGACCTTCCAGAAAAATGTCCCCCCCCCCATGAACTCTGTCTTTACTTCCCACTGCTTTATTGATATTGCAAGCATAATCATTGGGGCGAAGATACAAAAGCCCAGATGCATGTACCATCAGGGTCAAGGACAGTTCCTACCCTGCTGTTATAAAGACTAATGAATAGTTCCCTAATATGATGAGTTGGACTCTTGGCCTCACAATCTACGGTGTTGTGATGTTGCACCTTATTGTTTACCTGCACTGCACTCTCTCTGTGGTTGTTACACATCGTTCTGTATTGTTATTGTTTTACCTCAATGCACTGTGTATGCAAGACAAGATCTTCACTATATCTTTGCACATATGACTATAATAAACCAACTCCAACATTATCATTATTTTGAAAATCCTCCAGATTTCTTTAGGTTTATGCAGTCTATATGAGGATTCCGATCTCTTAAATTTATTGCATTATTAGCATAGTCTTCCTGATACATCCTATGTCTAACGTTATGATTACTGATGGAGTATTACTTTTACCAATGTTCACTGTTATGACTTTGTCCTTTCCTTTCTGACTGTACCTCCTGACCTTTTCACCCTATCTTCCCCCTCCATCGTTTGCTGTCAAGGCTGTTTTATTAAATTAGATTATAAGGACACTCAGTCCTCGTTTATTGTCATTTAGAAATGCATGCATGCATTAAGAAATGATACAATGTTCCTCCAGAGTGATATCACAAAAAAAAGACAAACCAAAGACTAACACGGACAAGACCACATAATTATAACATATAGTTACAGCAGTGCAAAGCAATACCATAATTTGACAAAGAGCAGACCATGCGAACGGTAAAAAAAAGTCTCAAATTTCCGATCGACTCCCGATGGTCCCCGATAGCAGGCGGCAGAAGGAAGAAACTCTTTCTGCCATAAACCTCCAGGCACCAACAACTGTCGATGCATTGGAAGCACCCGACCACAGCTGACCCCGAGTTCGTCCGAAAACTACGAGCCTCCGACCAGCCCTCCGACACCGAGCATCGAGCACCATCTCTGCCGAGTGCTTCGATCCCGTCCCGGCCGCCGAGCAACAAGCAAAGTTGAGGACTCGGGGCCTTCCCCTCCGGAGACTCCAGACCACACAGCAACAGCAGCAGCAAAAAAGGCATTTCAGATGTTCCTCCATTCTCTCACGTCCGTCCCCATCAAATCAGGATTGTGCACGGCACCCTACTTGACAGATTACAGATATCATTCACCGGAGTGGCCGCGCAAGCTGTGTCGCGCCGCCATCTTCTTCTCCTCCTTAGCTGTTCCTTTCCAAAAGCCATGAGTCGAGGAAGACACTGTTCCTAACCTGATATGCTTCAAGTTCATGTATGTACCTGTGCAATGAAAAACTTACTCGCAGCAACATCACGGGCACTTAGCATCGGATAAAAGCATTCACAAGTGAAACATAAACTAAACATAAATTATATACATTTTTTTACAAAAAAGAATACAATTAGAACAAAAAAGTCATTGTTATTGCAGAGTGTTTAATATGTCATGGTGTGGCTAAACACTCATGATCTAGAGCCAGTTTGTTCAAAAGTTCAAAGTTCAGAGTAAACATATGTCACCATGTGTAACTCTAAGATTTATTGTCTTGCGGACATACTCAATAAACTATAGAGTAATAACGACAGACTCGATAAAAGGCTGCACCAACCTGCCGTTCAATCTGTGTGCAAAAGACAACAAACTGCAAATACAAAAAGGAAGAAATAATAATAATAAATAAACAATAAATATTGAGAACATGAGACAGAGTCTTCAAAAGTGGGTCCATTGATTGTGGGAACATTTCAATGACGCGGCAGGTGAAGTTGAGAGAGGTTATCCCCTTTGCTTCAAGAGCCTGATGGTTGAGGGATAATAACCTGGTGGTGTGAATTCTGAAACTCCTGTACCTTCTTCCTGATGGCAGCAGTGACAAGAGAGTGTAGCTGGATGGTGGGGGTCCCTTATGATGGATGCTGCTTTTATGTGACAATGCTTCGGGTAGATGTACTCAAAGTTGGGGAGGGCTTAACCTGTGATGGGCTGGCCGTAGTCATTACTTTTTGTTGGATTTCCCATTCAAGGGCATGGGGGTTCTATACCAGATTGTGATGTTGTGATGCAGTCAGTCAATATACTCTCCATTACATATCTGTGTATGGGATGTTTAGGGAAAGGTAGCAACTCTGGTGAAGGGCCTTGTCATTTCCGTTCCGGGGCAGCTCCCTCACCTTTGGTGCCCACTAGACACTCAGCTCTCTGTAGCTCCAAATAGTTGTTTGCATGGGACAGTGGTCATAGCCCAGTACACTGCTTCAAAAGGCGGGCTAAACCAGGTGAGGGTAGCCGGCGGGCTTCATATCCTGGTGAGATAGGGACAATTCCGCCCTAGTATGCAGAGTCAGTTCCAGTGGACTGGTCAGATGAGATTGACAGTGAGATCCAATGGCCAGGAAGGTGGTTTTGCAACGGTCTCTGGAGAGTGAAGGGCATGACAAGGCACAGAAGACATCATGGTCATCCACTGCAACTAAGGAAGGCCCCAGTTTGTGATGGTTGTTAGTACCACTGGAGCTGGACTTCTGATGTCGAGAGAGTGGAAATGCTCCAGTGCAATGGCTTTTCCACTTTTAAAAACTCTCACACACGGGTCTTCTGTCATCATCAGACACGACAGACAACCACCACACGTCCATAGAAGTTTGTCAAAGTTTTAGATGCCATGCCAAATCTTCACAAACTCCTGAGGAAGTAGAGGTGTGGCTATGCTTTCTGCTTAATTACACTTACACGCTGGGCCCAGTACAGGTCCTCCGAAATAGTAACACCAAGGAATTGAAAATTGCTGAACCTCTGCCCCTCTGATTCTCCGATGAGGACTAGCTCATGGACCTCTGGTTTCCTTCTCTTGAAGTCAATCATCAGCTTCCTTGGTCTTGCTGACGTTGAGTAACTGGTTGTTGTTGTGGCACCTCTCAGCCAGATTTTCAATCTCCTTCCTATATACTGATTCATCACCACCTTTGATTCGGCCTACAACAGAGGTATCATCAGCAAGTTTGAATAAGGCATTGGAGCTGTGCTTAACAACATAGTCACAAATGTATAGTGAGTAAAGCAGTGAGCTAAGCACACAGCCTTGTGGTGAAACTATGCTGATGGAGGTCGTGGAGGAGATGTTGTTGCTAATCTGAACTGACTGAGGTCTGCAAGTGAGGAAATCGAGGATCCAATTGCATGAGGAGGCATTGAGGCCAAGTTCTTGGAGCTTATTGATTAGTTTTGAGGGGATAATGGTATTGAATGCTGCGCTGTAATTGATAAAGAGAATCCTAATGCATGCCTCTTTGCTGTCCAGATGTTCCACAGTTGAGCGGCAAACCATTGAGATGGCATCTGCTGTGGACCTGTTGCTCCAGTGGGTAAATTGGAGCGGATTCAAGTCAGGAGTTGATACGTTTCATCATTAACCTCTCAAAACACTTCATCACCGTGGATGTAATTGCTACTGGATCATATTCATTGAGGCAGGTCACCATGTTCTTAGGCACTGGTGTAATTGGAGCCTGCTTGAAGCAGGTGGGTACCTCAGACTGCCGAAGTGAGAGGTTAAAGATCTCAGCGAACACTGCAGCCAGTTGATCAGCACGGGTCTTTAATACTTGGCCAGGTACCGTGTCTGGGCCGGATGTTCATGCTCCTGAAGGCTACTCGCATGTTGGACCCAGAGGCTGAAATCACAGGATCATCAAGGACCGTGGGAGTTTGCGATGGTTCCACCATGTTTTGACAGTCAAAGTGAACATAGAGGATATTCAGCATATCTGGAGGAGAAGCCTGCTGCCACCCATGTCACTCAATTTAACTTTATAAGAGGTGATATCACTCAAGCCCTGATGCAACTGTTGAGCATCCTTCGTTGATTCATGTTTGGTCCAGAATTACGACTTCGCCCGTGACATGGCTTTCTGGAAATTATTCCAGACCTCTTGTAAATTTCTTGGTCACCAAACTTGAATGCTTCTGACCTAGCCCTCAGCAGATTGCGGATCTAAAGTTTCATCCAAGGCTTACAATTGGGGAAGACTCTGAATGATTTTGTGGGAACGCACTCATCCACAACGGAATGGTTGAAGAGAAGTAGCTTCTCTTGAACCTGATAGTGTGGAACTTCAGGCTTCTGCACCTCTTACCGGAGGGTAGCAGTGAGAAAGTAGCATGTCCCGGATGGTGGGGATCTTTCATGATGGACTTTGCCTTTACAAGGTAGCGCGTCCTGTAGATACTACCAGCGGTGGTGATAGTGGATTAGGAGATGTGCACATGATGCATTGGGCAGAATTCACAACACTCTGCAGCTGCTTATGTTCCTGTACATTCGAACTGCTGTGGCAGATTGTTTTGTGATCTGTCAGGATACTATCAGTAGTACATCTGTTGAATAGTTCAAACAGGCCAACATGGGTTCTTCAGTAATAAAACAACAAAAACATTGGTTAGGTTGCATCTGTGACAAGGGAAACAAAGTTAAATTAGAGGTTCATTTGATTAGATTAAGTCATTTTTTTTCAATGTTGTGCATTTGTTTCATCCCTCTTGTTATGAATGGTTTATGCATTGACATATATTTACCAGAACTCTATTATTTTTTTTTCTTTTATGGCCTTTGTCATACTTCCTGAAGCAAATAGTTTAATATTTATTCTAGCCAAATCGACACTCTGCTTTGCAGCCTTGACCTTTCTCTTCAGACTGATGTTTCGCCTCTTTACCTCCATTGTTGATTCAACAGCCACTCAAGGGCAATTAAGTTTCAGCATCTCTAAAGCTAATACCAAGAATTAATTTTTGTAAAGACATTGAAGATAATATTTCAAAGTCTCTACTAGTGCTCCAGGCTACTGTAAGAGATCAATGGCTAGGACCCACTCAACTATCTTGTAATTAAAATCAATGGGTTGAAAATCATGTGGAATCTTATTCTAGAATGAATATAATAGATGGCTTTCAGTGTAGAAATAAACTAAAAAGCAAGATAGCTCATTATGTGTGCCCAGTTCCTTGAAAGAAATTTCAATTACATTCTTTCTTCTGCCTTTTCTCTGAGTAGAAGTATCAACATTTCTAAGTCCTTTTTCAAGGTTGTTATTGACCTTGTTTTCGTCACC
Source organism: Mobula hypostoma (assembly GCF_963921235.1). Classification (NCBI taxonomy): domain Eukaryota; kingdom Metazoa; phylum Chordata; class Chondrichthyes; order Myliobatiformes; family Myliobatidae; genus Mobula; species Mobula hypostoma. The sequence goes on from NC_086114.1 coordinate 39,673,553, forward strand.
TTGTACATCGTATATTAATTCGTCCGTTATCTTCAATATGAGTCTCCGTCTAATGACCTAAATGGAGTTTAATCTGCAAAAGTGTAAGGTGGTGCACTTGGGGAGGTCAAATGAAAGTGGAAATTATATGGTTAATAACAGGACCCTGAGAAGCATTGATGAACAGAAGGATCTTGAGCTGCAAGTCCATAGCTCTGTGAAAGTAGCACCACAAATGAATAGAGTAGAATAAAAGGTATATAACATGGTGGCCTACTTCAGTTGTGACATTATGTGCAAAAGTTCAGATTTCATTTTGCAGCTGTTTAAAACTTTATGTGCCTTGCTAGTTAGCACATACAGGAAGGATGTGAAGAATTTAAAGAAAATGCAGATAATTTTCACCAGAATGTTGCCTGGATTAGAGAGCAATAGCTATGAGGATAGGTTAAGCAAACATAGGTTTATTTCTGAGGAGTGTCAGAGGTTGATGGGCATCCTGAAAAAATTATGAGAGGGGAATATTCCATTGGATGGGTTAGGTGGTCAGAGCCTTTTCTTAGAATCTTTTTCAAATTCTGGAGGGCCTAGCTTTAAAGTTTGATTTCTTCATTCTCTCTACAACTGAATCCCTTCCTAAAATGTAGTGCCCAAAATTAGTGCACGCATACACACACACACACACACACACACACACACACACACACACACACACAGATCAGAGAGTGACCAGGTTTATTTTAGAGTTGAATTCTTCTTTAATGCAAGGTGCACCTATCAATGAGTTGGTAGAGAACTAGTTAACTCTTGTTCTCTTTAATCAATTTAATGCAACAGATTTAATTTTGAACAAATTCCCATTACTTTGGAATTAACCTTTTTCAGAACAGATCAAATGAATAGCTTTCACATGGGGGCACTGTATGCACTATGGATGACAGATCTTTCACTGTAAAATTAGATCAGTTGTAATGAGTGGACACTTTTTGGTTTTCACAAGCATTTTAATGAACTACTTTATTTTTTCTAGGATGATGCATAAGTCATTTGTTTTGTTCAAGGAAATTACTCTGCTGTATAACTGCATACAATTTATATTCTGCAGGTAGCCAAATGCACTGTTAAGGACATTTTATTCCTGAACACGTCTTATGTTGTTCAAAAAAAGAGCACTATTTATCTTTGGAGTGATGCAGACTGTGGAGCAAAGTATTGCTTGCATTCGGAAAGAAGTCCTATTGCTATTAATGAACAGACACACTATTCTGAAGCTCTGCTCATCATACAGAAGTCAGCAGGTCTCATAAAACTGCCATTAGCTGGACTGGTACACTTTAACTTTTTGAAGGAGGGCTCATGGAGTTGGTTAGCAAGGATTGAGCAAATAGGATGAACAGTGGATAAGAGAACGAAGACTGTTAGTATTACATATTGCATTGGAACAAATAGCTGGGAAGATTATTAAAGTGTATTCTTTTTGGGGTGCAGTTAACCTGGAATCAACTGCCTTTATTCCAATGGAAAAAATATCATTGATTCTTTCATGACTGAGAAGAAGAAAAGGACTTGAGTGCACAAAAAGTGGAATTAACAAGCCTTCCTTCAGAAAGTTGAAGTAATGCAGACTAGCTAATGACAATTCATTCCATGCAAGAGAAATTCTCATTGTTCAAATAATTTATTTTTAATTCTGGGACATTTTTTATGGGAAGGTTGAGCTTACTTTTGAAATTAATACTCCTGGTCTTGAGCCAGATTTGCAGTATACAGCTTCCTTAATAAGCTGCACATATCAAGCTAGGATTTGGTTGCTTTCCAATTTTGGAGATGAAGATCAAAGAGTTAAATCCAGTGAGAGTGACACCAAGACACTATGAAAACTGTACCTTTATCTACAGTAACGTACAGTGAGCTAATGCAAAGGTTGTGTCTGCAAAATCCTGCTCAAATAGCGCATTTAGATATTCCACCGTTTTTAGTTGCTTGAGTTAAAATTCTGTATTCTGAGTGGGTTCCCCATGTGGTGGGAGCTCTAACATGAAAGGGAGATGAGAATTGTCACCTTTGCAGGTAACTACTTTTCATCAAACCTGGTTATCTGATCATAGTTCACCAATCTGAATGATTAACTGTTTCTCTCTCCACAGATGCTGCCTGACCAGCTGTGTATATCTAGTGTTCTTTTGTTCATTTGGAGCAGGAGTGTCTCCACCGCCTCTTTATCTCTGTCATGCATTCAAAAATCTCCCTTCAGTGATATCACAGACCATGCCCCATCATATCCATTGACTTATCTGTTCTTGCAACCTTCTCTAGAAACCTGCATCATCAATGCCTCCTCCTTGCAATTGTTGAGGACTATCATAAGAGCATTGACTGTTGGCCTTTGGCCAGGAATGTGGTGGTATGTCAATCCACACAACCTTACTGAGGTAATGCCCTTTAGATCACTAGTTCCATTGTAATACTAGACTGGTCAATCTTACCTGTTTTTGACTTTCACCGCCTCTCTCTGATTCGCAATGAACTAGCTGGCTACAGCCTCTGGTTTTCTTTGTTTCAGAAAATGTAAAAAATGTCTTTAGTGCTTGATCACAGCACATTGTACTAGAATTAATAGCTTTCATTTTAGCATTTATTGCATTGCAGTGAAATGCTTTCACTCTATAACAAGGTCCATTAAACAAGAAAAAAATAGCTTTTATTGGGTGATATGGCCTACAGTGTTGCAAGGCTTTATAGAAAAGGGGCCAATTTATTGAAAGAAACCATTTTGATTGCAGTCCATATCTGCTATCTGCAACCAATGCTTCTTAATCTGGCAAATTCTGATTAAATTGATGCTTTGGTATAGCAATCATTCTGGAACAAGGTCAGCTGCACTGATAGGAACAGTTTATAATTAGTTTTTCTTGTGCTGTTATGAATAAGCTTTGCCCAATAGACTCCATCCAATTGACGTAACCAATTATATTCCTGAAATGAAGGACATTGGCTTGGATTTTTTGGGAGGAATGATTTTCATGTGTTGCGTGAGGGAATTTAGACAGTGTGCAATAGGCTGAACACAGTCAGTTCCTTCTGATTGCTTATTTTTTGCTAAGTCCACTGTTTGGCTCTTGATCCATTGTTCTTACTCACAGGAACTTCTGGACATATCAAATGATGTTCTATGTGTTTTGAAGCCATCTTTCCAGTTGGGACACTGCTTATTCATGACCACTTTGATCAGTTTACACTAATTTTTTTTTTGCTTCTAATTGTGTTCTTTTTTGTAAAAATGTATATAATTTAGATTTAATTTATGTTTTTTTATGAATGCTGCTTATATGATGGTATGTGCCTGCGATAATGCTACAAATTTCTTTGCACCTGTGCAGACATGCATTTGCACGTATGAAAATAAATCTGACTTTGACTCTGAAAATGAGCCCACTGCTAAATCTGAGCCCCATGCAAGGCTCATTCACAAAATAAGGAGGCATGGGATCCAAGGAGATCTTGGTTTGTGGATCCAGAATTGGCTTGCCCACAGAAGGCAAAGGGTGGTTGTAGATGGTTTGTATTCTGCATGGATGACGGCGACCAGTGGTGTTCCGCAGGGGTCTGACTGGGACCCCTCCTCTTCATGATTTTCATAAATGACCTGGGTGAGGAAGTAGAAGGGTGGGTTAGTAAATTTGCTGATGACACAAAAGTTGGGTGTGTTGTGGATAGTCTGGAGGATTGTCAGAGGCTACAGCAGGACATCGATAGGGTGCAGAACTGGGCTAAGAAGTGACTGATGGAGTTCAACCCAGATAAGTGTGAAGTGGTTCATTTCAGTAGGTGAAATTTGAAGACAGAAAATAATATTAATGGTAAGACTCTTGGCAGTGTGGAGGATCCGTGAGATCTTGGGGTTCGTATCCATAGGACACCATGGATGTGCATGTTGAGATTGTTATTAAGAAGGCATATGGTGTGATGACGTTCATCAAGAGTTGTGAGGTAATGTTACAGCTATATAAGACCTTAGTTAGACCCCATTTGGAGTACTGTGTTCAGATCTGGTCACCTCACTACAGGAAGGATGTGGATACTATAGAGAGAGTGCAGAGGAAATTTATAAGGATGTTGCCTGGATTGGGGAGCATCCCTAATGAGAATAGGTTGAATGAACTTAGCCTTTTCTCCTTGGAGTGACAGAGGATGAGAGGTAACCTGATAGAGGTGTATAAGATGATTGTGTGGATAGCCAGAGGCTTTTTCCCAGGGCTGAAATGGCGAACATGAGAGGGCATAGTTTTAAGGTGCTTGGAAGTAGATACAAGGGTGATGTCAGAGGTAAGTTTTTCGCACATGGAGTGGTGGGTGCATGGAATGCACTGCCGGTGACAGTGGTAGAGACGGATACAGTAGAGTCTTTTAAGAGACACTTAGATAGGTACATAGAACTTAGCAAAATAGAGGGCTATGCGGTAGGGAAATAGTAGGAAGTTTCTTGAATAAGTTACATGGTCGGCATAACATTGTGGGCTGAAGGACCTGTGATATGCTGTAGATTTCTATGTTCTGTGTTCTATATTCACCAGAGACCTGGTTGACTAGGTAGGAGGCCAGGAGTCAAGCATCAACTCTTAGGGCCTTTGACAATTTTCTTAGCCTACCTTAAGCCACCAGATTGTTTCAGGTCCACATGAAGCCTCTATAAAACTCTCTAGCACACAGTATGTGCCGAAATGCAACCTTGGCCCGGCTCTGCCATGAATATTAATCATACAGTGCATCATAAATTCTACCTCTACCTCCGCCTCCACCCTCCAATGTCCAGACCCAACTCACAAGGTCTCTATCTCTACCGTCCAACTCAAAGTGAAAATCTAAAACTTTTTAACTAATAATACCACCCTATCAACCCATCCTGTCAGTACCCTCATAGGTTTTCCTTAACTATAGACACTCCCTTGCTGCCTTTTGGCTAACTTACTTGAGTTCTCCTTGTTCTGTGCTAGCATATTACATCTTTCTCAGGATTCTTGGATGGCAGAATGTTGCAATTGGGAGCCTAGTCACAAGACCTACCTGCCATACGAAGCATAGTATTATACACTTCGAGCATATCTTACACCACTCAGTCCTACGGAGCCATATTCAAATTCATCCATAAGTCATTGTTTCCAGAAGTATTCTTTGTCTCATCAAAACAGATTATGCCTGTGAATTTGTCCCGGATCAGTGGCTGGTTAAACCCTTCTGTTTGCTGCCTTCTGATAGAAAGCAAGAAGTTCTGGTATACTATGCTGTCTGTGGCTTTCCTTTCATACAGATATGTGTACAAGAGTTTGTAGATCCTTAATATGTCTAGCTGCAAGGAAACTACTAAAAATCTACTCACTTTTTCAAGGCTGCTGATCACAGCACATCTCTTGGAAGAAGAAATTCAAATATATCTCATCTTGCTTCATGGACTCTGGGTAGAAGGTGACCTTGGTGACAATGAACAAACTTGCCTGCCAGCTCCTCGCCTCGTGAGGTTCCTCCCGTACTGACTGAATCAGGAAAAGATTTTGCATGTCTTTATGGAGGATGTAATTCTCTCTGATTCCTCTTACACTGTGAAAATATTTGAAGAACAAGAGCCTTTTAATCTTCACCATGATTGTTTCCCACCAGTACATTGTGGAATGCATTGTTAAGAGGTTCCATTACGTTTTCTAGGGTTCGCAGTTTTTTCAGCTTCCCTGTCTGCCAGCCAGCCTTCTGATCTTCCTGTAGGTGACAAGCAGAATGGAACAGTGGTCAGAGTAAAACACCATTTGACCTCAGTAGATCTGACACAGTCACTGGGACTCAAACAAGAAATTTTTCTGGGACTGGATTTGATAAGGTGCACTGCTGCAATATCAGACTTGCAGGGCAAAGATCTCCACGATCCAGGCCATGCCATGTTCTTCTTACTGCCATCAAGTAGGAGGTACAGAAACATAAATTCTTATATCACCGGATTCCAGAACTGCCACTTCCCTTGAACCAACCAATACAATTCTAATTAGCAGCTCAATGTATCAACACTATGTCCACTTTCACCACGTTGCAGTAAAATGGACTATGCTTTTTGTTTTTCTAATTGTGTTGTTTTTTTTGGTTTAACACTCAAGTTGGTGTAGACTTTCATTGATTCTATTATGAAGTTACTGGGTATGTCCGCAAGAAAATTAATCTCAGGGTTGTATATGGTGAAATGCCTGTACTTTGATAATAAATTCACTTTGAACTTCGAAATTTTGGAAATAAAATTATAATTTATGTATAATTTATGCATTGCTTGGGAATACTGTCTGTGGGATGATATGTGCCTGTGATGCTGCTGCAGGTAAGTATTTCATTTCACCTGAGCATACATGTATTTGTGCTTATGAAAGTAAACTCTGATGTTGGCTTTGACTTTGGTTGTGGATTCTTTCACTTGTTCAAAAAAGGAATCTTTCCTCGATCAATTATCTTAATAAGATTGAATATTATTAGGTGAAATCTGTACTGCAAAAAACCTTCAATTATTAAGCTGTAAAGACAGCTATTAGGTTGAAGTTCTCACATTGTAGGATTCACACAAAAGTTCAGAACAGCCCCAGAGAAGTAATTCTTAATGGATGTTATATGACAAAGCTAACATGCAGCCAGTGCATCTATATGATTGTTCTGATGTAAACACATTCATATACTGTAGAATATATTGTTCCCACATTGAACTAGATATTGTTATTTAATATTCTTTATTTGTAAAAAGGGAATACAAGTTAGTCAATCAACTGAAAAGTTAACTCTCCACAGAGGTTGCTGACATAATGTATTTGGGATGAATGTATCTATTTATTTTACATTCTGCATAATCTCGGATCATTGGATAAACTATAGGAACTGATTGTTTCATTTCTTGCCTGCCCTCACTGAACTGTGGAATTGTGTGTGATTCTCTTGAGTTTTATTAACATTCATTATGCTATAAATGATGTGACCTAAATTAAGTTTGTCAACGATAAAGGAAATCGGGCAGAATAATAAGCAAACTGCTGATCCACCTTGAATTGTCACATATTTATTCCTCACACTGTCCGTGTATCTGTTAAAATGTGAGGAAACAAAAGTTGGCATAACATTGTGGGCTGAAGGGCCTGTAATGTGTTGTAGATTTCTATGTTCTATGTTCTAATATCTCGGATAGGGTGAGTTCAGGGTAACCTTGGTGGTGCATTGGCGTAGTAATGTATTCTACTGTGCTAAACACTGAGGAGAATAGAGAAAGTTTTAAAGAGGATACAGTCAGGGTGATAGACTGATTGGCAAAGTGGCAGAAAAATAATAACAGGAAATTGTGAGGCTATTATGTACATCTGATAGAAAAATGCGAAAGATAGCTTCAAGTGTGGGATACATTTCTAAATCATGTCCAGATAGGACAACACTGAGCATATATGTGCATAACTCTGAAAATGACAATGCAGATTGAGAAAGTGATTCATAAACTTCATGCAATCCTGGGTTATGCAAATAGAGGCACAGAGCAGCAGGGTGACACTGAACTTCTAGAGTGTACGAGTTTGCCTCCATCTGGAGCATTTCAGCATCTCTGTTTTTTTGTAGGAAGCTAGTGAATTCTCTGGAAAACACATAGAAAAATATTTACCAAAATGTTCCTGGGGAAAGAATGATTTCAGTAATATAAATAAACTGAAAAAGCTGGGATTCTTCTTCCTGGACTAGAAGAAGTTGAGAAGAAATAAAAAGTTGCAAAGCAGACCATAAAGGATTTAGATAAAAAGAATGACAAAAAGAGAGAACTGTTGCTGCCGGCATCAGTTTCTATAGTCAGGAACCACAGCTACAGAACCAGGGATGATGTACAGTAAATTCTAACACATGTCAAATAGCCATGATCTAGAATTCACTGCAGAAGGAGGCATGGAAAGCACATTTATTTGCCACTTAAAAGAGAGAATTTAATCGATACTTCGAGAAAAAAAACGTCAGGATGATGGGAAAGGAGTCAGGACTGAAGCCAACTGGACGCACTTGCAGAGAGCCGGTGCAAGCTCAAGTGAAAAAATGCTTTAACAATGCTTGGATCCTAGGTCATAGCCACTCACTGCAAAACGTAAATTCTCCTCACTTCCCCATCTGCTTTATGGACATAATTTGGTTTGAAATTGTGATAACTAAAGGTTCAAATATGAAAGATGAAAGTGACAGCAGTTCTTTAGCAGTTCACTATTAATCCCATGATACATATATAACTACTATAGGTTTTACCTTGCTCTTTTATTATAATTTTATGTACCCATACAGTATGTAGCTGTGTAACTACTCCAAATTAAATTGCCAATTTAGTACCTAAGTATATCAAATGCAGTGGTTTTGTCCTCTTATGGGTGTATTCATTCCGTGTTTTCTTATTGCATGGAAAGCCATTTGGCCCATTGACCTTATGCTAGATCTTAGAACAATCCCATCAGTCCCATTCATCAATGTATTTTCCTGTAACATGTTCTCTCTCATGACCTCATTAACTCCACCCTGATTCACTCACCACCCACCTATACCAAAAGGTAACTTACAGTACCCAATTAAATTTGTGATGTGGGGGAAAGCAGAGTGCTTGGTGGAACCTAAGGCACTCAGCTGGCCAACAGTAACACTGACCACTGCGTCACTGTGCTGTGCATAACTAGAAAACCCCGACCTTAGCCAACATTACAAGCCTGTCACTCTCTATCAGAGAGTTTTCCCTTGCATTGTTGTAGATCCACTGGGAACTAGCAATTAGACAGGACTTTCAAAGAACTGGCATATGAAGGTGAAGTGAATGAGCATTATGTTTCTGCCTGAGTTTCCGATCAGGTCACGAGAAGTATGTTGTTCCAACAGTCTGATCCAATTGAGACTGTATTCTCCCTCCGTCTCGGGACTGAGAGCTATGGCATGGAGCTCTCCTATCCCTGGTTGCCTATTGAATGCAAATGAAAGACTTGCAGACAGGGAAGTCAAGGCAAGTATAATGTATGAGGAATTAAGTTGATCAGACTTCATAAAAAGATATTATCAAACTAGCAGGGTTCATTAATAATGCAATGGCTTCAAGGCAACTTCATAGATACCTGTATTTCAAATTTATTTCCCATAAATTGAATCCTAATCCTTAAATGGCAAAGATGATCTTGAAGTCATGTCTTTTGGATGGTTACTCTGTTGTTTCAGTACAGGTTTTTGCTGTTTCTGTAAAAATTTCATTTTACCGGTCAGGGTTGCTAGCCCTGAGCTGAACCCCCAAACCTGGAGGACAAGTGGACCACTATTAACTGCCCTCTACCATTTGGCATGTGTAACCCTACCAAGATCTAAAGCGTAAAGTCCTGACTCCAGCCATCATAGTTCTCTGGGTTGTTGAGGCACACAAGCCTCCAACCCATGACAAAGTTGAGGTCCTTTTGGAGGTTGAGTAGAAGTACTTCAGTAATAATCAGTCTATTACCATATCTCAGTTGATAATCGGCCTGGCCCAGTATAAAGACTCATAAGCCCCTCTTCTAAAAGTGTTTTGATCCTTAGTATTCTGGTTTCCAAACCAACTCATTAATTCATTAACATAATTGCATTATGGGAAACTTAAACAATTTGTGGTGTTTTCAGATGAGTACTGTCCCTTTAAGAAAAGGGGGTTGGGGCAGGCTTTTTTTAATAATTATTTCTTGGAGACTTGGACTGTGTATCATCATTAACTGACTAAATAGTGCTGGTCACAGACTCAGGTTGTGGTAAACGGTACAATTAGTGCTGTGTGGAGTGAACTGTATTCAATTTGAAATCTTTCTCTCTTAATACATCTCTTCTGATCACAGGGACTGCTGAGCTATGGACTTACATTCAATTAAATGAATCAGGTTAATTTGAAGTTAAAGTGAACATGTTAATCATAGCAGAATAACTCCCTGAAATGTACCAAATTATTGGATTAGATTCATGGAAAATATCAGATACAATTTGAAATGTTCTCATTACAAATGCAGATACCTTAAATGTTTTCTATTACAGCAAGACTTAATATCTTGACAGGCATGCTAGACAAACTTTTTTTCTCTGCATTAAAAATGTATAAGTGTATTTGTTTACAGCAAGGATTAGCAGCATGGACCCAAGTGATTTTTATTTTCCTGGTCACCAAATGTTTTAATAAACATATTTAGACACTCCAGGCTCCCAATCTATATTCCTAAATATTAGTTTCCTCTATCAATCCCCCCTCCCCTCACCTTCCTGTGGTTTAAAATGTCTTGAGCAATGATTTTCACTGAGAGAAGAAACCTCTAGGCAAAAACTAAGACCTCAGTGAAAGATGTTGTGGCTTTCCTTTTGCGAGATTTTGATGAGTACATATTATCTGACAGATTTCTGGTATTGCAGAAGAATCTACTTATCAGGCCATAAAGCTTTATGGGATGTTACATAAATGGAATTCTTTCTCAGCAATAGAAACTGGGGATGGGGGGTTGTGGTGCTTTTCCAATATAATGAGGAATACGTTTGACTTTTCCTCAACTGTATCATCATTTATCCCTTACCACCATTCAAAAGGCTCCGAATAAGGACCAAGCTCTTTAGATTGTTCAGGTGTAAAACCTGGCCAATTATTGGCATTTTATTACTTTCCAGTTATTTTTTCAATTGTAAGCATTAAATGTAATAATGAAATATTACTGGTTACTGCTGCTAAACTATGAAGTGCTTTAGGATGCTATAGAAACGCAGACTTTAAAAAGAAAATTTGCAGTCCGTGGAATTGAAAGATAAGTAACAACATGGGGAACACAGTTGCAGAAAGACAGAGAGAAGAATGTAGTGATAAATAACTTTTTCAGATAGGAGTCCGGGAGAAAGGATTCTTCCCAGGGAATGTTGTTAGGATTCCTGGTTTTATAGATTCTTAACCATGGGTTAATGTTTCCATCTTTGCAGATGACAACGTCTGTCAGTATGGAGGTTTGGAGAGGATAGTAACTAAATGTCATAGTTCTAAATGGGGAGCAAGAACTAAGGGACCCGGCTGCAAATATCCATAAATCTTTAAAAGTGGTCTGACACGCAGAGAGAGTGCTTAGTATAGGAGATCATTCATAAATAGACAAAAAGAACACTCTTCCTTCAGTTAGTCCTGACGAAGGGTCTCGGCCTGAAACGTCGACTGCGCTTCTTCCTATAGATGCTGCCTGGCCTGCTGCGTTCACCAGCAACTTTGATGTGTGTTGGTTGAAAAAGAACAGGAGTTTTGTTAAATCTTTTCTTCATCTTTCCAATTCTAGTGTCCTCTCTTTAGAAGCGATGTAAAGTGTACACACAATATTCATCACAGATGGTTGTAGGAATGAGAGACTTGTGCTGGAAAATTGGAGAAGTAGAAATTGTTGCTATTACAGTGAAAGAGATTGAGAGGAAATTCGCCAAAGGTGTGTAGGAACATGGTTAATTAAGGTAATGTAGATTGGGGGAAGCTGTACCCATTAGGGAGTAGTTCAAGGAGCAAGGGGCTTGGATCTGAAATAGTGGACAAAAGATACAATCTAGATGTGAGGATTTGTTTTTATTCCAGGGAGAGTTTTTACACTGCCTGATGGTGTGATGAAATGCAGTCATTGGCACATTCAGCAGAGAATTGGATAAGATCGTAAGGGAAAATAATGTGGGGAAGTACCTGGCAGATGGATTGATTGGATGCTGTAGTAGGAGTCAACAAGGTTATGTAGGCTAAAAGACTTCCTGTTGCATATAACAGTTCTATGATTCTATGATTTCTGCTGAGAATTCCTGAGTGTGAAAACCCCACCCTCTTCCAGGAAATCGAAAAATGAATGTTTGCAGATATTGAAAATCTAAAATAAATCAAGAAAATGCTGGAAATACTCAGCAGATCGGGCAGCAGTTGTGCAGAGAGAAATAGAGTTCACGCTTCAGGTCAAAGACCCTTTGTCAGAAACTCTTTCAGCTTCCTGACTCTGTTTTCCCATCCAGACTTCACACTTTACCTAACCAGTACAGACTTCCTTACATCACCTTACTTCTTGACAACGGGTAATTGGCTCATTCATTGTATCATCATCTGCATGAAACTAGAATTGTGAATCAACTCATATGGGTCCATCAGCCTGCTTATAGTTTCACTCAGAACCAATATCTGACCTCCCCTGTGTGTAAAGCACAATGCATCTTGCGTTCTCTCTTCAGATTAATTAATATCTCCAATTGTTGTGAGCTGCTTCAACTGCTGTGGTTTTGGTCATGTTCCAGGAAGGTTCTGACCCTGTGATCTCCAATGGCTTCCTTAAATGAACACATAGATTGATCTTTCAATTGTACAAAACCTGTCATGACCTAAGGATGTCCCACTGCTCTGTACAGGCAGTGAAGTGTTTCATTCCATAAAGAGCTGCTGAGAGAATAAGAAATAGAAACAGGAATAGGCCAGTTGACTTCTTGACTCTTTATCACCATTTTATAAGTTCAGTTTTTGTCACTTTCCTGCTCTAATTCAAAATCCATTCATTCTTTTTGCATCCATAAATCTATCTGTCTCTACCTGATGACAGAGACAACATGGTCCTCTTTGGATAGAGAATTTCAAAGATTCAAAGCTATGTCAGAATTGCTCTGCATTGCAACCTCTGAAAGTCATATTCAACTTCAGTGAAAACTAGTAGCAGAGCATTGGGTGCATTGATACAATGTTGCCTGAACCAAGGACTTTGAAGAGAAGAAAATCTGTCCATAAGGAGAGGTGGTTATCAGTCTGTTGCACTTGCATGCCCTCCAGTTTCCACTGACTTTGAAGTACACAGAATCATAGAATTGTAGGGCACAGAAACAGGTGCTGCTGGCCCACGTCATCTATACTGACTGGATGTCGAGCTATGCTCCTTCCATTTCCTACAATGGAATGACACACATCTCTCAACACCTTTTCTGTCTAGGTACTTCTCCAAATGCACTTTAAACATTGCAACTGTATCTGTCTCCACTACCTCCTCTGGCTATTTGCTCCAGGAAACCACCACACTCTGTGTGGGCAGCACAGTAGTATAGCAGTTAGAATAACACCATTAGAGCACCAGCGCTCGGGTTCAACTCTGCCACTGTCTGTAAGGAGTTTATACATTCTCCTTGACTCCACATGGGTTTCCTCCGAGAGCTCCAGTTTCCTCCCACATTCCAAAGGCATATGGGTTTGTAGGTTAATTGGTCACATGGGCAGCGTAGATCAGAAGGTGCCAGTACTGTTTAGTATCTCTGAAAAACAATTGCTTAATTGTCTTCTTCTCTCACCTTAAGCTTGTGCTGTCTGCTCCTAGTCTCCCCTACCTGGGGCATTAGATTTTGACTATCTATCCAATCAATGTTCCTCACATTTTATAAACTTTGAAAAGGTCAACCTTCTACACGCTATATTCCAGTGGGAACAAATTCAACCTCTGTTCACATAGAGCGTTATAAGTATCTACAGTAAGCTGTCACAAGCAGTGGTGCAGGTGGGTCAAATGGTGACATTTACAAGACATCTGGATAGATAAATGGATAGGGAAGGTTTTTAGCGATATGGAATAAATGCAGGCAAATAGGACTAGCTCAGGATGATATCTTGCTATCATGGCTATGAGTTTGGATGAAAGGCCAAATGCCAGTGGATCTTTTCTGCATTCTCTCCACTGTCATCACAATCTCCTTGTAGTTTGATTAAAATGGACTGCACATAATACACCAAGTAAACCCTTTACTTTTATTGTATTGTACAACCAAAATGTAATTTAGTATTACTAAGTTAATAATAGACACAAAGCTTTTCCAGCAATGATGTCCATCGTGTGCACCAGCATGTGCTGAACCCATTGAATGGTAGATTTCCATTCAGGTTTCACTTTTTCTACATTTCTATAATTCTACAAGGCTCCTTGAATCCTTTTGCATGTGTTCCTCCTATCTGGATGCCCACTCAATGAAGCTGCATTGTTGGGAGTGAAGTTTGACCAGGTACTCAGCAGTGCATTCACCTAAAATGGAAAATGTGGCATTTTAACTTATCTGGCTTCATTGTGGCCCACGGTGCAAAAATAATCAGGATGTATTTGGAGACACACATGCCTGAGAGATGGTGGGTGCTAACACAGTCTTGCACAAGGCTGTGGGAGAAGGAAAAGAACTAGATGTTGGTAAAGAGGTGGTATCAGTTTTGAAGGGCAGCATCCAATTAGCATTGAGATCATTTGGATCCAGATTCATTCAGAGAAAAATGCAGCACCAGGGCTACGTTTCTATTTCAGAATCAGTCAGTTTTATTATTTTGTGACAGCAGTACAAGACAAGACATAAAAATTGTAATAAGTTACAGAAAATAAAATTTAAATTTAAAAAAGTCTTTAAAAATTTAAAAAGTGCAAAAATAAAGAAATAATGAGGTTGTCATGATCCCTGTGAGCTTCTGTGGCTTGCTGTATTGGGTTTCGAGATTTCGCAAACACCTGTATTTACTAATTGTTATCTTCACTAGAGCCTTTAAGCCCTGGTGCTTTCTGTTTAATATTGCCAAGTTAATTGTGACTGCCATAGGTTTCCCTCAATCTATGATTATTTAAAAGGAACTCCTGATTAGTACTGGATTGGAGTCCTTGTGGAGAATGATTGGTCTTATGGTTTTGCTTGGTTATGCCTCTGATGCTCTGTTGGTATTCCTCTGTCTAATCTCTTATCTCTGTCTCTATATGGGAGCCTGCCATTCCTCTTCACCTGCATCGAGTCATTGCCAGCACTCGCTGTGACAGAGTCTGCCATTCTTCTGCACCTGGGTTCAGTCCTGCCAGCGGCCACTGTGACAGATATAGTGTTCATGGGTTCATAAACTATTCAGAAACATGATGGCACAGGGGATGAAGTTGTTCTGCAATGCTGAATATGGTTCTTCCTCTGTCCCTCTGAAACTCATTTTTATGCACACATTCTTTCTCTCACTCTCCTTTTTCTCCCTCTGTCCCTCTGAATATACCACTTACCCATCCTCTGGGTCACACCCCCCCCCTTGTTTTTCTTCCCGGACCTCCTGTCCCATGATCCTCTCGTATCCCCTTTTGCCAATCACCTGTCCAGCTCTTGGCTCTATCCCTCCCCCTCCTGTCTTCTCCTATCATTCTGGATCTCCCCCTCCCCCTCCTGTCTTCTCCTATCATTTTGGATCTCCCACTCCCCCTCCAACTTTCAAATCCCTTACTCACTCTTCCTTCAGTTAGTCCTGACGAAGGGTCTCGGTCTGAAACGTCGACTGCACCTCTTCCTACAGATGCTGCCTGGCCTGCTGCGTTCACCAACAACTTTGATGTGTGTTGATGGTTCTTCAGGCTCCTGTTTTCCTTCTCCCTGATGGTGGTAAGGTGAAGAGGGCATGTCCTAAATGAAGGATGCCACCTTCTTGAGGCACAACTTTGTGAAGATGTCCTCAGTGGTGGGAAGGGCTGTACATGTGATTCTAAAACTCTCTGTAGGCACTTGAAACCATGTGCATTCGAGGCTCCATACCAGGCGGTGATGCAACTAATCAAAACAATCTCCACTGTACATTCTTAGAAATTTGCAAGTATTTGGTGACATACCAAATTTCCTCAAACTCCTAATGAAGTATAGCTGCTGACAAGACTTCTTCATGATCACATCAATGTGGTATTACACACACAAAATTCTGTAGAGACTCAGCAGTAAGGCAGCACCTATAGCGAGGAATGAACATTCAGTGCTTTGGGCTGAGACTCTTCATCAGGACTGGAAAGGAAGGGGGCAGAAATCAGAACAAGACAGTGGTGCGTGGGAGTGGAAAGAGTACAAGCTGGCAGGGGATAGTTAAGGTCATGTCAGGGGGAAGGGGGTAGGGTGGGGGTGGAAGAATGATGTTTGAAGCTGGGAGATGATAGGTGGAAGAGGTAAAGAGCTGAGGAAGGAATCTGATAGGAGAGTATATGGACCATGGAAGAAACAGATGGAGGAGGGGAATCAGAAGAAGGTGATGGGTAGATGAGGAGAAGAGAAGGCGTGAAAGAATAATCAGAATGAGAAATGGAGGTTGGAGGCTACCCATAAGGAATATGAGGAGTTGCTCCTTCCACAACAGTAGGTACATAACTGTTTCCATTCCCTACCATTTTCCCAAGAGCCTTTAGGATGCAAACTGTGAGATAGCTTAAATTGTCCTCAAGGAGATTGGAGGACAGTTTACAGAAAACACAAAACAGACACTTTCCAAGATATACACAATACATTCTTCAGAAAGGCCATTAAGTACTGTATGAAATTGCAAAGTATCAGGGGAGCAGGATTTTTGGCCCAGTTATGTGCCATTATATTGCTTTGCATAGATGAAGATACATTGGCCTAAGCAACTATATGATAGATTCTGCAATACTTTCCATTTGAACAAGTCATCTGTAGCGTTTACATTATATAGCCATTATTTCCTCAGTGTGATAAATGCTTAGAATGGTGCCTATGAACAGGCACAGAGAGTAATGGTGAGAGAAGGGAAGCAAAATAGCATTAATTATGCAACTTGCCTGCATTGCAGAGTTTAACCTCACTCGTATTTTACAATGTCATCAGCATTGTGCCAAGTGTCCATTGTCAAACAATTATAAAGTATCTGCATCGGATTAAAATTAACCCCAAAGTCCTGAAAGCAATGAATTGAAAACTGTAACTGGACATTTCTCATGCAGCCAGTGGGTGGGATAAGTGAATATAACATGGTTTTATAAAGCTAAACTCTGGATCTATTGGTCAGCAAGCCTGAAGTCAAGTGAGCACGACCGTGTACAGCTCAGATCTGTCTACATCAGAACATTAGAACATTCATCAGGAGGGTGAACCCTTTCAAGGCAGCAGGCTCTGATGGTGTACACAGTAGGGCACAGAAAACTTGTGCCAGACAATTGGCAATATTATTCAAGCAGATCTTCAATCTCTCACTGTTGCAGTTGAAGGCTCCCACCTGCTTCAAAAGGAAGACAATTATACCAGTGCCCTAAAAGAGCAGTGTGAGCTGCCTCAGCGACTATTACCCAGTGGCACTTGCATTTACTGTGATGAAGTGCTTTGAGAGGGTGGTCACTGCCAGAATTAACTCCTGCCTAAGCAAGGACCTGGGTCCTCGACAATTTGCCTATCACCGCAATGGGTCTACAGCGAGTGCAATCTCACTGGCTCTCCACTCGGCTCTGGATCATCTGGACAATAACAATTTATTCATCAGGCTGCCGTTTGTTGACCACATTTCAGTGTTCAACGCCATCATTCCCTCAGAACTAATCAACAAGCTCCAAAACCTGGGCCTCTGCTCCTCCCTCTGCAACTGAATCCTTGATTTCCTCATCAGCAGAAACCAGTCCATGCAGGTTGAAAATAAAATCTCCTCCTCACTGACACTCAACACTGGCACACCTCAAGGATGTGTGCTTAGCCCACCACTCTACTCTCTCTCCATGCCCATGACTGGAACATGCTCAAATGCCTTTTATAAGTTTGCCAATGACGCAACTATTGTTGGCAAAATTTCAGATGTTGATGAGGAGTAGAACAGAAGTGTGATCAATTAGCTGTTTGAGTGGTGTCAACAACAACAACCTTGCTCTCAACATTCATAAGATCAAAGAATTGCTCGTAGACCTCAGGAAGGGGACATCGGGGGAACAGAGGTAGAAAGGGAGAACAGTTTCAAGTTCTGGGGTGTCAACATCTCTGAAAATCTATCCTGGGCCCAACATATTGATACAATTACAACAAAGGCATGCCAGTGGCTCTCCTTCATTAGGAGTTCGAGGAATCTTGGTATGTCACCAAAAGACTCTCACAAATCATTACAAATGTACCATGGAGAGCATTCAAATTAGTTACATGATCTGGTATAGAGGGGTAACTGCACAAGATTGGTAAAAGCTGTAGAAAGTTGTTCACACAGCTAGCTCCAGCATGAGCAGTAGTCTCCCATCATCAAGGCTATCTTCAAGGGACAATGCCTCAAAAAGGCCAGCATCCACCATTATGGACGGCCAACACCCAGGACATGCCCTCTTCTCATTGCTACCATCAAAGAGGAGGTAAAGGAAGACGCATTCGACGACACACACTTAACGTTTTTGGAACAGCTTCTTCTCC
This sequence comes from Mobula hypostoma, assembly GCF_963921235.1. Lineage (NCBI taxonomy): Eukaryota > Metazoa > Chordata > Chondrichthyes > Myliobatiformes > Myliobatidae > Mobula > Mobula hypostoma. The sequence goes on from NC_086114.1 coordinate 39,691,739, forward strand.
ACTATCAGATTATTGAATGAACAATGAACCCCTGTACATAACCTCAATATCACCTTCTCTTTTTGCACTACATATTTATTATTTTATATAAACATACAGTATATATCTTATTGCAATTTATAGTTCTTTTTTATCATGTATTGCACTGAACTGGTGCCACAAAGCAACTAACTTCACAACATATGGCAGTGATATGAAACCTGATTCTGATTCTGACATGCCTACAAACTGAATGACCTGTTCTTACTACAATTACACTTAAAGCATGTGTAAACTAAAACAAGTTATATATAAGATTATCATGTAATGTGGATCCAGTGTTCACCTTGGCCATATCCTGAATATCTTTCTTTCAATTAGATGACGTTACTCATGCCATGGTGGAATCTTTGATCATTTAGTGCACAAACAAAATTGTTTTATGAACGTTGCTTCAGAATATTACTTGACTCTGGCTTCTGGTAGTGTGTTGGAAGAGAGTCACTAACAGCTGCATTGGCAAGAGGAAATGATAGGTAATCTGGCAAAGGTGAATGATAGATACTTTGGCAGAGATGAATGCTATGTACATTGGCGCAGTAATTGACAGATATATTGGCAGATTAGTTGACAGACACATTCGGCATTAATGACAGATGTGAGAATTAATGGATGTAATTGTCAGGTGCAATGTAGATATGGTGTTAGGCGTAGCTGACCGGTGCAAAGTGAAAAGGGGAGGAGTCCTGGGCTGGCAAATAAATGCAGCTGAGAGTAAGTGACATGCTCAAAATTGACATGGATTGGACGGGTTGACACTGTGGCAGAGCAAGAGAAGATCAGGGTTCAATCCCGACCTCAGGTACTACTCTGTGTGGAGTTTTCTCATTCTCCTTGTGACCACATGATCTTCCATCTGATGTTCTAGTTTCCATCCATATCCAGGTATGTGTGGGTGGTTGGATAAATTGGCAACTCTGTATTGCCTCTAGTGGCAGAAGCTGGTGAGTGTTAATTCATTCTTCCCACATTCTCTTTATGTTTGTTTTTGCAAGAATAGTGTAAATGGGTGGTTGCTGCAGGAATATTGTAGATGGGTGATTGGTTGCTGGTCAGTGTGGATTCATTGGTCTCAAGGCTTTTTTGTAGACTGTATCTTTCTGTGACTCTATCAGATTGATAGCCATTTATCAGATGTGACCAACTTGAAAAGTTAATGTTATTTGTTTCTCTAGACTTACTGGGTATCTCCAGCATTTAAATTTTTACTTCAGTTTTCCAGCATCTGCAGTGTCATTTTTGGTTGTTGGACTGATGTTGATGATCAGGTTAAGAAATAGCAATTGATGCTCAGCTGGTTTGAGGAAAGACGTGGGTTCATGTGTCATTCTGCTGATCAGTGGTGAGCACCTCTGGTACCATGGGCTAGCAGCAATATTCCCTCTAAGGCTACACGCATGCACACATCTTTTGCTACTAGCACACAAAGTAATTTAAACCGTGCACTAAAGGTTGTCTCACTCTACCTCATTGGCATATGTTTCACGGTCGTACACAATCACATTTCCTTTTCTGGTTCCTGATGTGGACAGTGTTGACAATGTGTAGTTTGCAATGATTTGTCTGTAGATTTTGGAACTAGTTTATTTATACTGTTTATATTGAAGAAATTATTGATTCACTTTGTTGAATTCCAAAGAAGCAAAGAGCATGAAGTGCAAAAGAACTGCTAGTTCATTTAAAGTAGAATGGCTTAATGAAATGGTAGAAACTACAACACCGAAAGCTCATGAGGTCAGGAATATGCAGCTATGAGAAATATTTATGTCCAATACAGAAATTTGTGTTTCCTGTGTGTATTGTCATGATGCAAAAGTTGCTGGAATATTTGCAAGTGGGAAGAAGTGGAATGATATTTGAAAACTTGACTTTTTAAAGCGTCATTTAGCAAGCAAATCAGACATGGATGGTATGCAAAAGTTCAGGCAAAAAAATCCTTCAAGTCTGCTATGTATGTTTTGTGAGAGTGCAGATGAACAAGAGTGAAAACAATTAAACCTGGAGGAGATCAAAGTTCTTAATGAACAGTGTTTTGCTAGCTGTTAAAATCAATATCTTTATAAATAAAATTCAGGGCGCACATGCTGTTGTCACTGGTAAAAAATTGCGCAGTGCTAGATTTTTATGCACATTGGTCATTACAAGTTAGGGGGAACATTGACTAGCAGCTGTAGTCACCATACCAAAGACACTACAAACTGCAATGCTCCATGACAGATTGGTTGGTGTATCTGTGCTCCTCATGGGAAAAAGAGTGCTGAACCTGGACTCATTGAGGTCCATGTCTTCTGGCAGCCATGTTGCCTTCAAGTGGTGCCAAGCAAAATTAGCATCAAAATGAACTAAGTGAACGAAGCTGATTGGTACGAATAATCCTGTGAAGCATAGATAGAAGGTCAGACATTGCCTCTACTCAACAACCCCACAGTTTTGTTCTTCATCTGAAAGAAATAAATGCCTGTGATCTGTTGTTGTAGCCTTCAGTTTTCCGGTTGATTTCTCTCCAGACTGCAATTTTGTGGAATATGAATAAAATTATGAACTGAGAAACTTTGTCTTGAAGTTCATTCCCTTTGTCTCCCATTCCTTCTTCTTTTAGGATGAACCACATTTGGAGCATTGTTACATGACCCCAAGTTAGGACATTTGGCCCATAACTCGATGGGCCAAATGGCATAATTCTGCTCTTATATCTTATGGTCAAAGTAATTTTCACTGAGCTCACTTGTTCAGAAAAGGACCTCACCAGAAATCTTCTCAGCTTCTTGGCTGTCAGTGTGACTGGCACATCAGTGAATGCAGAAGAGAATAGTATAATCCCCCAGGAACTGTTCAGACCAGCCTGCAGTCTTCCTAGGGCAGATTTTGAATGTTGGAATGTCACAGAAAGCAAGAGATGTGTCAGTTCCCAGGACACCTGGCACTACTCAGGAATGCTCAAGATGGCATCACTTTTTCTGTATACAAAATGAATGATTTTCTTTTTGCTTTCAGCACAGGAATGTATTGGAGATAATGTTCAAGAAGATGCTTGCAGCCCTGCCTGCCACTGCACATATCTATGTATTTATTTATTTAATTCATTTAGAGGTACACTGGATACTCTCCCTGCAGGACCTCAGGTATACGTCATTGTCACTCTCTCATTCCGAGAATGCTGCACTATCACAAAACGTCTTAAATTGAGGCAGGCAGAGGAATTTCCACAATGGACTCTGCCTCCAGGTGAGGCCTCATGAGCAGGTGCTTGCAAAATGACCACTCGCTTCGTAAACTGGAGTTGCTGTAAGCACTACTTCTCTGATCTGGTGATGACACATGATATTCTATTGTATGAGGAGCTGCTTGTGTGTGTTACTTACCTTCAGACATGTGCTTGTCTGTACCTCTACACCAAGGATGAACATGGATTCTTACAGTGTCAACTGCATTTCATGTGAAACCCAACAGCAAGTGGTGTTAATAAATGGAAGGCAGAATATTGGTATGAATACTGAACCCATAACAAAACTCAGAAAACAGAGAGAAACCTTTTCCAACAATTTTTATCTTCTCATATATTTTAATGACTCAGAGGGAGAGTTAGCTCATCAAGTCTATGGCAGCTCCCAGCAGTGTAATTGCATCGGTCTTATTTCCACTCTCCTTATTTACCTGTCACTCTGCACCTTATTCTCTTACGTACCTATCAACTCCTCTTTGATACTTTTGCCATTAACTCACACTAGGGAAAATGCACAGCAGCCAGATAGCCACTCAGCACATCCTTTGGATGTAGGAGAGACTGAAGCACCTGAGGGAAGCCTAAACTGGCACAGAAGGAATGTGCTGACTCCATACAGGAAATACCAGAGGTCAGGATTTCTGCAATAAGAACAGAAATTGCTGCAAACATCCAGTGGGTTATGTAGCATCTGTGAAATTAGAAAGAGTTAATATTTCAGGTAAAGTAGAGAAAACAGTTTAGTGTAAAGCAGAGCATGGCAGGGAAATCAGAGGATCTATCTTGAGCCCAACACATTGACGCAAACATGAAGAGGACAATTCACTACCTCTACTTCATTAGGAGTTTGAGGAGATTTGAGTTGTCACCGAAGACTTTTGCAAATTTGTATTGGTTTACAATGAAGAGCATTTTATCTTGGTGCATCATTGCCTGGTATGGAGGTTCCAATGTGCAAGAGCATTGTACGCTCAGCCAGTTCCATTACGGGCACAAAGCTCCCCACCACCAGGGACATCTTCAAAAGACACTGCCTCAAGAAGGCAACATCAGTAAGTATTCTCACCAGTTGAGACATACCCTCTTCATATTACTACCATCAGTGGGTAGGTACAGGAGCCTGAAAACTTACACTTACTGTTTTAGGAATAAGTTTCTCCCTCTTCCATCAGACATCTGAATAATCCTTGAACCCATGAACACTCCCACATTATTTCCCTTTTGCTCTGTTTATTTACAGTGGATTCCGGTTAATTGGGGCAGCTACTTATTTGCGCCAGCTCTTAAAGAACAAAAACTAATTGAGAAAATAGCAGGATTCTCTTTGTTTATTAAGAACTCTATGCTGTTTAATTGGGGCATGGTCAATTTACCTATGTTGAGCCTCACACTAATAGTGCAGGAAGCACATGCATATGTGTCCGCATGGGATGAAGGATTAAGGTAACAGACGCAAGGAAACTCAGGATAGTTCTTGCACAATGAATGCAGGTGGTCCGCAATTTGTCCTTGGTTTCTCCAATGCAAAGGAGACCACATTGTGAATACTGAATGCATTACCTAGTTTGGATGAAGTGCAAGTGAACCCGGAAGGACTGCTTGAGTCAATGTGGGAAGGAAAGAAATTAAATAGCAGGAATTGCTTCATGCGTAGTTGCAGGATTTTCTGTTTTTATTTCAGATTTCCAGCATCTTCAGTTTGTCCTCGTTTCTGTATATTGGAGTGATGTTGATGTACTGTCTAAGAACCTATAAGTAATTGATGCCCAGCTGGATTGTAAGATCACAGGTCCGCATATTATGGACAATGTATTTAGACAAGGAACCTGTGCAGTAAAGTTCAACCATGGTCATATAGAATTTGGGCAGTGTAGGGGTGGGGAGCAGGACAGGCAAAACTTGAGTGTCCTGTTTGTTTACTTCCCTCACTATGTTCTTGTTAGTCCTGTTGTGCTGTATTGAGGGGCTGCAGTGTAGGGGAAGTGCTGATTTTTGAGCTAAGATATTAATCTGAAGCCTGAGGTGTTCTCACAGCTAAATGTGAAAATATCACTAGGTACCATATCAATAAAATGAGGTGGAGATCATTTTGGTGACCTGGTCAATGCTGAATTTCAATCGAAAGCTAAATGCAAATAATTAGCTCATCACTCTTAGGCTGAGAATTTTCTGTGTGTGAATTAGCTACTCTGTTTTCAGTATCGCGACAGAGACTACTTCTTAAACCTAACTTGGACAGTTTGACACCCAGATGTTATATGTTGATAGAAAGCCCTGTATACATAGATGTCTTCCCTTCTTTTCTGCTGCCACCACATTATGGAGACATTGGCCAGTGAGTGCTGGCAACAATGAGCTCCAATAAGCAGCCCAGCCAGTCCATTCATCCTTGTCCAGTAAATGGGTGATTGTTTTAACTTAAATTCTTGTTTTAATCTTGGAGACACAAGAGACTGCAGATGCTGGATTCTACTGGTGGATTCAATTGGTCCAGTAGGAAACGGGTGTGGAAAGTAATTACTCATGATTCAGGTCGGAACTCTGTATCAGACCCTGATACAGGGTTTCAACTTGAAACATTAACAATTCCTTCGTCCTCCTCCCCTCCACCCCACAGGTGCCCGATCTGCCAAGTTCCCCCATCAGGTTGTTTGTTGTTCCTTGTTTTAATCTCATTGCACTTGAAAACTCTTGCTGTAATGCAAATTCTGCTTTGGCAGTACAGAACTACCCTGCAGTGTGCCAAGGCCAAGTGAGACTTCTTGAGAGAATGTCTCTCAAGCGCTCATGAGTGGGTCAGTGCCTTTAAGTTCTTGGGCATTGACATATCGGATGACCTGCCCTAGACCCTGCACATATTGTAGATCCAATCACAAGGAAGGCACATCAGTGTCTTTAATTTCTTTGAAGGCTAAGGCATTTAAGTATATCACTGAGCAATCTAACAAACTTCTAAAATTGTACTGTTGAAAGTATCCTGACAAGTTGCATCATGGTCTTGTACATCAACTCAAATACACAGGAATGCAAGAAGTTGCATAGAGGAGTGGATTCAGCCTAATACATCGCTCCTCTCCCAAGGTGGTATCTACATGGGTTACTGCCTAAACATGGTAATATCTGCAAAGATTCCCACCATCCAAGCCATGCTATCTTCTTGCAGCTGCCATCAGCAAGAGGTACAGAATTCTGTAGTCCCTCACCACCAGGTCTAAGAACAGTGACTACCCTTCAACCATTTGGTCTGTGAACCAACCTGCACAACTCTAATCATTGCCACAGTACAGCAAGACCACGATCACTTTTGCTACTTTGCACTAAAATGGATTTTTATTTTCTTCTGTTCAAATTGTGTCTTTTTTGCACAATTTTGTATAATTTATATTTAATTCGTTTTTCTTGTGAATGCTGTTTATATGATGTTATGTGGCTGTGACACCACTGCAAGTGTGCTTTTCATTGTACCTGTGCAGATACACAATCAACTTTGACTTTGAGAAGTTGCTAATACTTGACGTTATTGATATGTGAGGTTGTTCACTGGCATCAGAATTCAAAGGCAGTCAACTGTCTCCATGTTGGGACCGGTAAGTTTTCTGTGTGCTTAAAATCTGGCCACCTGGACAGTTAGATCTCAAAATCCTAACGCAAAAATCACTTTCACTGGAAACAGTCTCTCAGAGGTTTCTAAACTAAACGGCTTTCACACTGACTGCTCTGTTGGATTGTTTGTCCATTACAGCTTTTCTCACTGGATGGGGAAAAAAAAACACCAGAGCTATTTCTTTTCAGCACACGCAAAATGCTGGAGGAATTCAGCAGGCCCAGCAGCATCTATAGAAAAAAGTACAGTCAACGTTTCGGGCTGAAACACTTCGGCAGGCATTTCTTTTGTTGGGCAAAAGGTTCCTCAAGTGTGGGGGGTGGGGAGGAGGAGACAGAATTTAATCAAGAACATGATTAACATACCTACATATAGGAAGACATATGCAAACAGAAAAGGTCTGTGCAAGATGTGATGCAACAAAAAGGAAATATTCCTGATTGAAATGTAACAACTTACTGCCTCAGTTCTCAGCCCAGCCACATTACAGCTCACCCACACCTAGGTTGATCAGCATGCAAATTGTGCCTTTTCACAAAGCTGAGGAACTTGAGCGATCAGAACCTATCTCCATTCTGATTTCTTGCACCGCAGATTCTGTCTGCTTCTGAGCATTTCCAGAATTTTCCATTTCATTTCAGATTTCCATCAGTTGACTTCTGGAGCATTGCTGGCACTCTCCTCCAGAAATGCTCATCTTGAAACTCAGCTCCTTTCCCCAAAGGAATTTTTGTCTATCTCTGTTACCTTGTCAGCTTTATTGACTTCTGTTTCCTTCCTATTCCAATAAGGTGTTTATAAAACTTGTTCTTTTGCCTCCCTCCACAGATGCTGTCCGACCTACTGAGAACCTCCAGATTTTTAATATTTTTTTCAGTTTTCCAGCATCTGCACTACTTTGATTTTAGAAATTATACCTTGTTCTCTTAGGTTTCAGGGACTGATAATTAATTGAGTAACAGTAACATCAAGTGTATTCCCATCTGTTGCATTGTGTACCTAGATATCAGAAGTTCTCGTCCATGCTCATTTGGGATTGATTTGTTGAGGTAATGCTAACACCTCCACTCCCTGAGATATGGTGCAGCTCTTCTAGTGCTAGATGCAACTTTTAAGATTAGCAGATGTTGTAACATCTGGATTCTGACAGTTCTCTGCATAAATCTCCTTACTTTTGGGTTTGTCTTTTCTCAACTGCTAAGTTAAGTATGATGAATTCCCAGCCGTGTAGAAACTACTCTGCTCATGGGTCATACATTCAGGGGACATGCTTCATCCTGAGCTTTCAAGTTCTCCAGCGGGATCCCAGTACTGAGTGACACAGTTGGGTTTAGTTTCACTGCAAAGGAAAGGGTTTGATTGGCTACTAACTATGTTTGTCTGATTGGCCACTACCTACTTTCATGCCATAAGTCGGGAAGTATGTGCATATGTGGACAATAAGCAAGCACAGGATTTCTGGTCTTCATAAGACTGTCTGTAATGACATAGCCTGTCAATATTTGCTCTCAGGCCTTGTGGAGAGAATATTCATTGGGTGATGCTTGGCAATTTGGAACAGTCCTTTCAACAATGAGGCAGTTCTGAATAAGTTTGTTAACAGTGAGACAGGTTGAACTGCAACAGGTTGAAGTGCAATCGTTCAAAATTTCATGGATTTGAATGTGGCAGTTTAAGTACAAGAATTGTGATGTGGTAATTCCGAGACTGGTATGATATCTAAGAACAATCATAATTGAGGTAAATGGTTTGAATTAAACTACGAGAAAGGAGCAATCACTTTATTGGGAGTGTACTGGAGTCCTCAGGACTAACCTAGGGACGTGAAAGCAGAAAGCAGTAGATATGGTGGTGCAACTGGTAGAGGTGATAACGCAGAATTCAAATGATTTGGTTCAACCTGGATCTCTGTGTCTGTGTGGATACTGCTGTTTGCGTGGAGTTTACATGTTCTCCCAGAACCTGTATGGTTTCCACTCACGCCTCAGAAGTAAGCCTTGGTAACCTAATTAGGCACTATAAATTACCCCTAAAGTGATGGTAACTGGCCAAATCTTGGTTTGTGAATGTCTTCGAGTGTGTGTAGAAGTTGGGGGGGGGGTGTGGTTTGGGGGTTCAAGGGAGAGAGGGAATGGGGGTTTGAAGGGAATTAGGATAGAACTACTGAAAGAGTGTAACTGGTTGATGGTCAGCACAGACCTATTGGGATATTTCCATGCTATGTGAGTCTGTAACATCCTCAACATGAGACATAGAGTCATAGAGTCAACAGGCACCATGCACAGAAACAGGCTCTTTGCTCCATGTTGAATTGTTATTCTGCCCAGTCCATGGACCTGCACCTGGACCATTGCTCTCTATTCCCATCCCATCCACGTGCTGATACAAACCTTTTTAAAAATGTTGCATTCAAGTCTGCATCCACCATTTCCACCACACTGTCCTCTGAGTGAAGAAGTTTCCCCTCAGATTTCCCTTAAGTATATCACCTTAACCTATGACTTCTAGTTTTAGGCTCAACCAACTTCAGTGGGAAAAGTCTGCTTTCATTAACCCCATTGATACCCCTCATAATTTTATATAATTCTATCAAATCTCTCCTCATTCTCCTATGCTTCAGGAAATAAAGTCCAAACCTATTCAACCTTTCCTTATTAGTTAGGTCCTCAAGTCCCAGTAACACCTTTGTGAATTTTCTCTGTACTCTTTCCTGGAGATAGGTGACCAGGACTGCGCACAGTACTCCAAATTTGCCCTCACCAATATCTTATACAACTTTCATGTAACATCCCAACTCATGTACTCAATACTCTGATTTATGAAGGGCAATGTGCTCAAAGCTCTCTTTATGACCCTACCTACCTGTGATGCCACTTTCAAGAAATTATGGATCTGTACTCCCAGATCCCTTTGATCCTCAGTGCTCTACCATTCACTGTATAAAACCTACCCTGGTTTGTCCACCCAAACTGCAACCCCCCACTTTTCAGTTGTTTCTGATCCTGCTGCTAGTTTTGGTATCCTTCTTTGCTGTCCACAGCGCACACTATCTTGGTATCATCCACAAATATGATGATCCAGTTAACCACATTATGATTCAAATTAATAAAATAGATAACAAACAACAACAGACCCAGCACTGATCCCTGCAGCACACCACTAGTCACAGGCCTCTAATCAGATAGGCAACCAGCTAATACCACCCTCTGGCTTCCATGTAGGACTTTGTCAAAGATCCTGCTAAAATCCATGTAGACAACATCCACTATCTTTCCTTCATCAAGTTTCTCAGTGACCCCCTTGAAAACTCCAGTCAAGATGTACAATGCTCCTTCAGTTGGCATCTTTCAGATTGATTATGAAACCACATATTTCACTTCTTTTATGCCTTTTACATTTATTCTTCATCTTAAGTGCAATTTGCAGCTTTGAAAATCATCTGGGTGTTTCAGCGCTCTGCAGTCTCCAAGGGGATTCGAGAGACAGAGGCAGTGTGCGTGAACCTTGTGGTGAGAAAACGGGGGACAGGACGTGAGCCGATGTTCGACTCCATTTCGCCAATTAAAACTTCCATTATTTGCTGCTTAAAATAATGAGGGAGATTAATACATCAAGGCGAATACAGAAGGTGAGCACTGGCTACCTGCCTTTTGAACACTGGAGGATCGCTCTGCTACTGGAGAGGGGAGACCACCTACCGATCGCTGGTGGGATTGATCTGCTGCTGCAAAGGGAAGGGCCTGCCGCTGTGCCCAGAGAATGTTACCCAAGTTTTCTGCAGTTTGGAATGAACTTGGACTAAAGACTCTTTTTCTTAACCTCATGGATTTTTATATTCTGTGTTTTACCCCTGATCTTTCTACTTTTTTGTGTGTTTAGGGGAGGGGATTTGGAGGTCGATGTGCCTCTTCAATTTTTGTTAATTTTTTTGTGTGGGGGCAGGAGAGATTTGAGTGTTGATGATCATGCTGCCATTCTTTTCTTCCATGGTTTCATGGTTTTCTGGAGGAGAAAAAAAATCAGAGTTGTATACTTTGATAATAAGTGAACCTTTGAGATTGGTTAGACATGACCCACTACACACAAAGTTATATTGAATATTCCTAATCAGGCCCTGTCTATCCATATGCTTACAGGAGGTGCTTAAGAAAATATGTTCATGGTTTTCTGCTGTTATAGCCCATCCATTTCAAGGCTCAACGTATTGTGAATTCATAAATGCTCTTCTGCACAACACTGTTGTAACAAAGGGTTATCTGAGTTACTGTCATCCTCCTATCAGCTTGAACCAGTCTGTCCATTCTCCTCTGACTTCTCTCATTACTAGACTTTCTTTGTCTCTGTATACTCTGGAGACTATTGTGCGTGTAAGTTCCAGGAGATCAGCAGTTTTTGAGATACACAAACTACCCTGTCTGGCACCCAACAACCATTGCACAGTCAAAGTCCCATTCTGATGTTTGGTCTGAACAACAGCCAAACCTCTTGAACATGTCCGCATGCTTTAAGCATTGAGTTGCTGCCACATGACTGGCTGAATAGATATTTGCATTAACGAGCAGCTGTACAGGTGTATTTAATAAAGTGACCACTGAGTGTATATATCTAGTCCCTTAGAATACCTTCCAATAATTTACCCACCACTGACATCGGGATCACTGGCCTATAAACTCCCATCTCATTCTTAGAGCCTTTATTGAACAATGGGAAAACATTAGCTATACTCATGCAGCACCTCACCTGTGGTTAGGGATGTTTTAAACACCTCTGCCAAGGCCACTGCAGTTTATGCACTTGGTTCCCACAAGGTTCAAGGGGGTACTTTGTCAGGCTCTGAGGAGCTGTCCACTCTAATTTTCCTCAAGACAGCAAGCAAGTCCTTTTCTGTAATCCAGTTGCAGTCCCAGACCTCACTATCGTTTTGCCTCAGTTCTATGTTCATCTTCAAAGTAAATACACATCTATATAAGATCTCCCCATCTATTTATGGCAGTAAGGGAATTAGATTTTTGACAGTGCAAAGAATGAGGAACGACTGAGGCCTCTGTCGGTCGGATGTTGTATCCAAGCTGTCTAGGTACGCAAGCCAGGGCAGTACAGTATGGGTAGCAAGTTGTTGCCCATTTAGCAAGCTCCTCCTCTCCACATACCTGACGAACCCAAAGGAATAGCAGGGACCGATACAGCTTGGTATCAGCAGCATTCCAGATGTTGCCATTCAGTGTTGAACTCAACATAGGACTGCCTTAGGGACTCCAGCTCGGGATTTTTCCCTTGCGGTTTACTCCTGAAGCCTTCCCCATGAGGGTATGTAGCCGCATGGCAGCGGAGATTTGAGATCAGAGTTTTCCTTCTCCTAGATGAGCTGCCAACCATAGCTGGTAAGCCACATCTGGCTCAAGTGGTTTTAATGTGCCAGAAACCCACCTTTACCCCCTCTCCAGTCAGAAGAAGTGTTTCTGTCAGGCTTAAAGTCTAAGCCACACATGAAGGCAAGGAGCTGGACTTAGTTTTCAGAGGCTATTTGAGGCACACAATATTGGGAGCATTCAATAGGTAGTCGGAACTTGGCCCCATTACCGCCCCTGGACTATAACAACCTTAAGGAACCAGTGCAAAGATGGTAGTACAATCATAAAGGATTTCAATTCCCACATATTTTAACTAGGAGGTAAGCAGTATAAAGGGTTTAGGGTTGCAGAATTGGGTTATTCAGGAGAACTAATTTTTGATAAAATCCAAATCTGGATTTTATCCAGTGCTAAAGGTAGTCAGCAGATAGGCCAATCAGCCCCACACTGATCTGCCTGTCCTCGGTCTTCCCCACTGCGAGAGTGAAACCAAACACAAACTAAAGGAACATCACTTCATATTGTACCTAGGAAGTCTGACACCCAATTATATGATCATTGAAATTTCCAGAGCAGGTAACTCACAACCCCTGTGTTCCATTCTCTCTCCTCTGATCCAGCCATCATCCGATTCTACCTGTTGCCTGCCAGCCCCTAACTCACCCCTCCCTCAAATTTCTTTATAATAACTATCTCCCTTCTAAGTTCTCATTCCTCGTGTAGGGACCTCTCCCTCCAAAGTTGCTGCTTGACCTGTTGATTTGCTCCAGCTATTTGATTTTAGTCCCTCAAACTTGTTCTACAGTTCAATGTGGTCATGATTGATCCAATCTTGGCCTCCAATTTCCAGTTGTCTTTTCATTTCACTCAGCGCAATGAATTCATAATCCTGGCTTTGAATAGATGCAATGATGTTGCCTGCATACTCCTCAAGGTGGGGAGTTCCAAGGAATCACAACATTTGAATTTGGTTTGCTACATCTAGCTTATGCGAATGACAAGTGCCAAAAAGAGTAAGGTAAGCCAAAAAGAAAGGGAATCCTGTGTCAGGGGTACAGAACAAAGTTCATCCTGTACCAGTGAAAGCTGGGTGGAGAAAGCTGTGGAGACCAGGCTGTTGGGTGTATTTAAGGCAGAGTTTGATCAGTTCTTGATTGGACACAGCATCAAACGTTACTGGGAAAAGACTGGGGAGTGGGGCTGAGGAGGGGGAAAAAAGGATCATGGAGCAATTGCTGGAGCAAACTCAAGGGCCAAATGGCTTAATTCTCCTCTTATATCTTATATTCTTATAAATAATCTTTATTGGAAAGCAAAAGGATGGGATAAGAAAAATACTGGCAAGGAAAATCAAACAATATTTAAAACTGTTTTAAAGTTATGCAGTACAAAGAAAAGGTAGGGTATCTATCTATTTATCTATTTATTGCGATACAGCATGGAATGGGCCCTTATGGCTCTTCAAGCCATGCAGGCCAGCAACCCCCAATTAAACCCAAGACTAATCATGGGAGAATTTACAATGACCAATTAGCCTACTAACCATTATATCTCGGGACTGCGGGAGGAGACCGGAGCACCCAGAGAAAACCCATGAGTTCCACGGAGAGGAAGCACAGTCTCCTTCAGATGATGTTGGAATTGACCTCCAAACTACGACGCCCAGAGATGTAATACTGTTGTACTAACCACTGTGATACTGTGGCAGGATAACATATGGAGGGGCAAAGGATGTGAAAAAAAGTCTTAAGGAACTCTTCGTGGAATTCATCACAAAGGTGAGACAAGTGGCAAAACTGTAATTAAGGAGGATAAGTGTGAGGTACTGATTTGGATAAACATGGACAAAGAGGAAGCATTAAAAGGAATAGCTCCTTTAAAAGTGGATGAGGCTCTGGACCCAAATTAAGTTTATTCCAGGTCTACATGGTCATGACAAATTTCATTCAAATTTGACAAAACAAAATGTAATGGATGGAAGGCAGTAACAAATGGGGGTTCCATATGCCTCTGATATTTATGGTCTAGGGAACACCATAAATAGGTTAGTAAATAATATAGTCCTTTGAAGATGAATTGAAAGCCAGGAGCAAAGATTGAAAGTAACTGGTAGAAGGTTGGATTTGGGTAGGGAAGCACTGAAACCAGAAGTGGTTGGGAGCTAGAACTCATCATCTGAATGAGTGGGAGAAGCAGAGATATTCAGTGCAACAGTACTTGAGCCATGATGTGACAGGCTATTGATTCAGCGATGGAGGATGGTGTTAAATTGGGTAAATTACAACTCGTGCAGAGACAATGGGTGGAATAGACCTCTTGCTTTGATTCTACGACTGACCGATTGAAGAGTGATTGTGTGATTTTAACAGTAGTGATTCAAGAAATCTCTTAAGGGGAATGATTGGACAGTAATTAACAATAATTTAAAGTGTGACAACTTGGGCTACAGAGATTTGTGCAGTGCACTGAAGTGAGATTTGTTTGAGATGGGATTATTTGGATTGGGACTGCAAGATGCTTCGCAGTTTGAATTGAGGCTGTATGAAGATGTTCGTGAAATGTAATGTTTTGAATTGTGAGGAACGGAAGACAGATTATGTGAAATGTGACTGAAATAGAGTGGTTAGCAGCAGTATTTCCAAGTGCAGATGAATGAAAATGTGACCATTCAAAGTTTGACCTTTTGAATTGCAACTGTTTTAAATGGCTGGATTTGAAGTACAATGATTTAAACAGTGATTTTTTATTTGAGCTGAAAGGATTTGCAAAGTGAAGTATGAGCATTTAAATTTTGCCTGTCCAAAGCACTACAGCTTAAATGGTGACAGCTTAAACTGTGAAAGTGGTTGGCATCTGACAGGTATACATTGCTTTGAACTGTGACAACTTGCAATGCAATTGAAGAATATGAACTTTCAATTCAAAATGCGACAAGAGTTCAATGAATAGAAATGTGTTCATGTAACGTGCTGATGGATCACCTATTCCATGTTGGATGAAGGTGCAGCATTGGGTGTGATCAGTTGTGAGAATGTGGCGGGTGTGAAAATAGCTTTTTTGATAATGCGATGAATTGATTGGGCCTCTTACACGTGGAGTCTCTTGTTTTTCTCTTAGGGTTTCAAGTGCACATATCTTTTTGTCTGAGCAACCTGGTTCATCACTCCTATACTGTTAGTTGCCCAGCAGGTACTGTTATTAACATGACTCAGTAAAAACACTTCCCGTATGACTCTGTTGTAGTTCTTGCTCCGCGCATAAGTAACATGGTGTAACACGTAAAAGGCGTAATTTGTCAGGTGATAGATTTGAACTGAAAACGTTTGATATGCTATGAAGTGTGATGGTTAGAAAAATGACATTTTGAATTACAAAAAAATCAAACAACCTCTGGTCAACAGTTTAAATGAACTAGTATGAAGTCTAATTGTTTAAAATGGATCCATATGAAGTACAACAGATGAACTAAGACTACGTAAAACACAACATTTTAGATTATAGAACTTTAACAGTTTGAAGATAATTGTTTCAATTGGCACTGAAGGAACTGTGACAGTGAAATGCATAACTGATCAAGTGGAATTACTTGGATCAGGACTGCAAATATGCTTCATGGTTTGAAATGAGACCAAATTAGTCTTAATTGAGTGTATGAGTTGCGATTATTTTTCCTCCCGTAACAATTTTGGATGCAATATCTTGAAATTAGATGTCTGTAGTCTTTAATTTAGTTTTCCGACATCTGCGGCATTATTTTGATTTTAATACATGTAATTTTGGCATCAAATAAATCACTTGAGGTTTATGGGGGGTATATAGGAGAGAACTTCAGAAAGAAAGTAGGAGGACAAAAGGGGTCCATGAAATGACATTAGTAAGTAGGAGTAAGGAGATTCCTAATTTTTTTGTATGTATATTAGAAGAAAGAGGGTGGTTAGGAAAGGAATAAGCCCTCTCAGAGATCAGAGGAGTAATTTATGCATTGAGCCAAGGGATAGAAACAAGAACCTACGTGAATACTTCTTAGAAACATAGAAACATAGAAAACCTACAGCACAATACAGATCCTTCAGTCCACAAAGCTGTGCCAAACATGTCCTTACTTTAGAAATTACCTAGGGTTACCCATAGCTTTCTATTTTTCTAAGCTCCAAGTACCTATCCAGGAGTCTCTTAAAAGACCCTATAGTATCCGCTTCCACCACCATCGCCGGCAGCCCATTCCACGCACTCACCACTCTCTGTGTATAAAACTTACCCCTGACATCTCCTCTGTACCTGCTTCCAAGCACCTTAAAACTGTCCCCTCTTGCTTGCATTCTCCAAGAACAAAGATATGGAAGCTGGAATTCCAGAGAAGGAGAGGGATACGTTGATATTCTGGAGCACATCTACTGTAGATCAGCAAGGAAAAAGTACTAGAAATGATGGAGCACATCAGGGCCTGATGGGACCTATCCCAGGATGCTAAGGGAAGCAAGAAATGTGGTTGCTATGGCTCTTATGGAGACTTTTGTATCTTCATTACTTATGTGCAAGCTGCCAAAAGACTGGAGATGGGCATTGAAAAGGATTCCTTAATCAGTAAGGGTCGTAGTGACATGCTCCAAAACTGCAAGCTGGTGAGCCTACATTAGGGAGAGGGAAGCTGTTGGAGACGATTCTGAGGAACAGGATTTATGCTTTCTTGGAAAGATGGGGAGAGATTAACAGGAGTCAACAACACTCGCAAATATGGTTGAATTTTTTGAAGAGGTAATGAAGAACAGTAATGAAGGCAGAGCAGTAGCCAAGGTTTACCTGGACTTTAGACAAGGTGCTGCATGGTGTTATGATTCAGAAGGTTGAGGCACAAGAGATTTGAGGTGTGTTGGTGAACTGGGTCTAAAATTAGCCGGGCAATAGGAAGCACAGGAGAATAATGGATGGGTGTATTTCTGACTAGAAATCTGTAACAGTAGCCTGAGGATTGGTGCTTTTTCATTCAAATGACATGGATTGGAAGAAAGGAAGACATAAAAATTGGTGGAGTCATAGACTCTTAGACAGCAAGTAAGGTTGTTTAAAGATACAGCAGGACACAGTTCAGATGAAAAGATGGTGGAGCAGAGGCAGATAGAGTTAAATCCAGGCTGTATGATGTAATGAATTCAGGAGTTCAAATACCAGTGGGATATATGCTATATTAAATGGTAACTAGGAGCATTCATACAGAGAGAGATCTTGTGGTATGAATGATAATGATGTATGGCCTGGGTGAAAATGTAAATGGGTGGGTGTGTAAGTTTGCAGTTGATGTAGACCACAAGAGTCTAGGAAGGGAATTCAAAGTTGAGTCTAGTATCACATGCAGAAGTACCTGTGTGCAAGGGGGCAATGAAAAACTTCTCACAACAGTATCACAGTAACACAGCATCAAATTAGCAGCATTCACAAAAAAAGCACAAACTATACTCAATTTTTACATGAAAATTAAAAAATAGAATGAAGACAAAACAAAATCTATTTTAGTGCAAATTGATCAAATTGGCCATACGGCTGCTAAACCGTAGTTATTAGTTTTCCTGGTTGGTTGAAGGGAAGTTGCTGTCCTTGAAACAGGAAGTGTGGGACGTCAGGCTATTGTAACAGTTTTTGATAGGTAGCAGAAGAAAAAGGTTACTGGGAAAATGTCTGGATTAGTGTAGTTATTTTTATATAGAATCTGATGATTTGGTTTGAAACTCTTGGAAGTGCATTTCTTGTGGCAGTTGCTAAAATTTCAACTTCCCTAGAATATCAGATTAAGAATGAGGTTTAATATCACTGGCATTTGTTGTGAAATTTATTATTTTTCCACAGCAGTACATTGCAATACATAAGATTTTTTAATGATAAATAAAACTGAGAAATATATATAAAATATTAAATTAAATAAGTAGGGAAAATGAGAACAAAAAAATAGCGAGGTTGTGTTCATGGGATTATTGTCCATTCAGAAATCTGATGGTGAAGGGCAAGAAGCTGTTCCTGAAACATTGAGATGTGTCTTCGGGCTCCTGTAACACCTTCCTGACGGTAGCAACAAGAGGAAGACATGTCCTGAGTGATGGGGGTCCTTAATGATGGATGCTGCCTTCTTGAGGCATTGATTTTTGTAGGTGTCCTTGATGTTGGGGAGGCTAGTGCCCACGGCTGAGTTTACAACTTTCTGCAATTTTTTTTTTGTTCTTGTGCAGTGGTCCTTCAATGCCAGATGGAGATACAACCAGTTAGAGCGCTCTCCATGGATTACCTGAACAAATTTGCGGCTCTTTGATGACACACCAAGACTTCTCAAACTCTTAATGAAATATAGCCACTTATACTTAGTAGTAGCACCAATATGTTGGCCCCAGGGTAGATCCTCTGCGATGTTGACACCTAGCAACTTGAAATTGCTCATCCTTTCCACTTCTGATCCCTCGATGATGACTGGCGTATGTTCCCTCAACTTCCCCTTCCTGAAGTCAACAATCAATTCCTTGATCTTACTGATGTTGAGTGCAAGGTTGTTGTTACAACACCACTCAACCAGCTGATCTTTCTTGCTCCTGTATGCCTCTTTTTCACCATCTGAAATTACTTGTGTGATCTGCAAATCTATAGATGCCATTTGAGCTGTACCTGGCCACACAGTCATGATTGTAGAGGGAATAGAGCAGTGGGCTAAGCACGCATTCCTGAGGTATGCTATTGTTAATTATCAGTGAGGAGGAGATGCTATTTCTGACTGCACTGACTGTGGTTTCCTCGTGAAGAAGTGAAGGATACAGTTGCTGAGGCAGGTACAGAGGCCCAGATTTTGGAGCTTGTTGATTAGAACTGAGGGAATGATTGTGTTGAATACTGAGCTGCAATCAATAAATAACAGCCTGACATAAATGTTATTATTGTCCAGGTGATCCAAAGCCAAGCGGAGAGCCAGTGAGATTGTATCCGCTGTAGACGTACTGCGATATTAGGTAAATTGCATCGGGTCCAGGCCCTTGCTTGGGCAAGAGTTTTGTCAGCCATGACAAACCGCTCAAAGCACGTTGTCTCAATAGATGTGAGTGTAACTGGACAATAGTCACTGAGGCAGCTCACCCTGGTCTTCTTGGGCACCCTTTTGAAGCAGGTGGTAAACTCCAACTGCAGCAATGAGAGATTGACAATGTCCATGAACACTTCTGCCAGTTGGTTTGCACAGATTTCGAATGCTCTACCAGGTACATCATCAACTTGACACCTTGCATGGGTTCACCCTCTTAAAAGATATTCTGATGTCACCCTCTGAGACAGAGAACACAGGGTCACCGGACGCTGCAAGGATTTGCAAAGGCGCAGTTATATTCTCCCTTTCGAAGTGTGCATACAAGTCCCTGAGCACAACTGGGAGTGAAACATCACAGCCATTCATGATGTTAGGTTTTGTCCTGTGGGAAGCAATGGCCTTCAAACCCTTTCAGTGTGAGGCCTGCACAAGCAAGCACCTCCCAGTCTCTACACAGCTAACAGGAGTCACCTGCCACTCATTTCCAATTCATTGCCTGCAGCCTATTTAAACCCAGCTCTAGTCCACAGTCCCTGTTCACCCATCCAACCAGCCAGCCTCAACCAGTTGCTTCTAGCCTTCAGTTATATTGTTGCCTGTTGTGTTTAGTATCTGTTCTCTCATCACTTGTTATTTTGCAGTTTATTATTGATGTTTTCGTTCAGTGCTGCATTGTCTCTGCAGCTCTGCATTTGTGTCAGTCTTCCTCTACATTTCCTGATGGCCAAAGCTGACATGCACCCAGTTCCATCTCTATCTTCAATCATAATTGATTCTTCTTATAAACAAGAGAAATCCTGCAGATGCTGGAATTCCGAGCAACACACACAAAAATGCTGGAAGAACTCAGCAGGCCAGGCAGCATCTGTGGAAAAGGATATTGTTGACGTTTCAGGACAAGACCCTTTGGAGGGACTGGAGGAAAAAAAGATGAGGAGTAGATTTTAAAAGGTGGGGGGGAGGGGAAAGAGAAACTCCAGGTGATAGGTGAAACCTGGAGGGGGAGGGATGAAGTAATAAGCTTGGAAGTTGGTAGGTGAAAGAGACAAAAGGCCATGGCAGAAAGAAAAAGGGGAGGAGCATCAGAGGGAGGCAATGGACAGGCAAGGAGATAAGGTTAGAGTGGGAAAAAAAGATGGGAAATGGTGAAGGACGGTGGGGGGGGGGGGGTTAGTGTTGGAGTGTTGGGAGCATTACCGGAAGTTCAAGAAATCAACGTTCATGCCATCAGGTTGGAGGCCACCCAAATGGAATATGACGTGTTGTTCCTCCAACCTAAGTGTGACCTCATCATGATAGTGAAGGAAGCCATGGATAAACATATTGGAATGCGACTGGGAAGCAGAATTGGCCACTGGGAGATCCCACTTTTTCTGGCGGACAGAGTGTAGGTGCTCTGCGAAGCAGTCTCCCAATCTATGCTGGGTCTCATCGATATACAGGAGGCCACACCGAGAGTACCGGACGCAGTATATGACTCCAACAGACTTACAGGTGTAGTGCCACCTCATCTGGAAGTCTGTTTAGGGCCCTGAATGGTAGTGAGGGAGGAGGTGTAGACGGAGGTTTCTTCTTCCTTAAAGTAGCCTTCTGTAAGTTATATCAAGACTTCAAACTATAGAAGTATCCATTATCAAGGACACCCCCCCCACCACCCAGGATATGCTCTCTTCTCATTGCTGCCATTAGAAAGAAGGTACACAAGCCTCAGGACTCACACCACCAGGTTCAGGAACAGTTATTACCTTCCAACCATCAGGCTCTTGAACCATAGTGGGTAACTTCATTCAACTTCACTCGTCCCATCATTGAACTGTTCCCACAGTCTATGGACTCATTTTCAAGGATTCTTCATCTTATGTTATCAATATTTAATGTTTATTTATTTACTATTATTTTTCCCTTTTATATTTGCACAGTTTGTTGTCCTTTGTGTTTCGCTTTGTTTGTCCATCCTGTTGGGTAAAATCTTCCATTGATTCCATCATGTTTCTTGGATTAACTGTGTATGCCTGCAAGAAAATGAATCTCAGGGTTGTATATGGTGACATACATGTACTTTGATAATAAACTTGCTTTGAATTGCTTGTATAGTTCTAATCACTGGTCTTGAATGCTACAGATCTAGCCATCAGCAGACCATCAATCTCTTGGTTCTTCCATGACATTTGGTTTGGGTATGTCCAGTGTTTTCTCAAGGGCCCACACCCAACTACACAGGTCTTAATGAAGTTGGTGACAACTGTGGTATATTCATTCAGATTCAAAGATGAGTTCCTGAATATTGTCTAGTCCACCAACTCAAAGAAGTCCTGTAACTGCTCCTCCACCTCCCTTGACCATATCTTTTTGCTTTTCACCACTGTTGTTGCATTCTTCAGACTTTGCCTTTACACTGGGAGTACAAGTACAACCAGGTGATCCGACTTTCCAAAGTGTGGACATGTAAGGCAAGCCTTCTTGTTGATGGTATAGCAGTGGTCAAGTACGTTGGCTCCTCTAGTTCCACAGGTGATACTTTGGTGTTAATTGTTCAGAGACTTCTTCAAGCTGGCGGGTTGAAATCCCCAATGGCTGGGAAGGCATCCAGATGCACTGTTAGTTTTGTGACTGCTGTTTATGGAGATCAGCTTCTCAAGGGCCTGTCTGATGTTGCTGGGAGGTTGGATGTACACAGTTACCAGGATGATAGCAGAAAAATCCCTCGGCAGATAAAGTGCATGATACCTGACCGCTAGCTGTTCCACGTCGGGTGGATAGGATAAGAGAGACCACCACGTCTGTGCACCATGATGAGTTAATCATAAAGCATCCTCCATTGCCTCTACATTTAAAAGAGTCAGCTGTCCTGTCTTTGTAGAGAATAGTGAAGCCATTGATCTGCAGCGCTGTGTACAAAATGGCAAATGTGAACCATGTTTCCATATAGCAAAATTTACAGCAGTCCTTGATGTCCCTCTGATACTGCAATGTTGCTCTGAAGTTTTCAATTTTATTTTCGAGGGACTGTACATTCGGCAGCAGAATATTTGGGAATGGGGGTCTGAAGGCTCTGTGTTTCAATCATGTTTGCATCCCTGCTTTTGTTTTCTTAAAGGAACATACTCTGAAAATACTGGTACAATTTTACATTGCTGTCATAAAGAGCATCGTCCTGATATCAGCCATTACTGTCTAATTCGGTGCTACATCCTCTCACTATATACAAAACTATCAGGTCAGCTGAAACATTTGTTGGCTGCAGTCTACCATCATTGCAGGATTTGTATGTCCAGGAAAAAAAAGTGTGCAGGAGAAAATTTTGTGGACACTACCCACCCGGCAACTGCCTTTTCCAACAGCTTCCATCTGGAAAGCACTACAGGGTTATTAAAAAAAAATCTTCACACCATCTTAAAAGTTTCTTCCCCCAGGCAGTTAGTCTAATCAACCATTCTAGGTAGCCTCCCCAGCTCCTCTGTTTATTACCCCTGTTATTGCATTGCACTGGAGAAAACTTTAGAGCACTGTTTGTAATAGTGCTTACATTATAAATATATCTTGGTACTGATGTATTATACACATTTTATTCAATAAGACCATAAGACATAGGAGCAGAAGTATGCCAGTTATGCAATAAATTCCGCAAATTCACCATTTTTTGGCTAAGGAAATTTCTCCTCATCTCTGTTTTAAGAGGGCACCCTTCTATCTCGAGGGTGTGCCCTCTTGTCCTGGACTCTCCCACCATAGGAAACATCCTTTCCACATCTACTCTGTCTAGGCCTTGCAACATTCAAAAAGTTAAAGTGAGATCCCCCCTCTTCCTTCTAGATTCCAGCAACTACATACCTAGAGCCATCAAACATTCCTCGTAAGATAACCCTTTCATTCCTGGAATCATCCTTGTGAACCTCCTCTGGACCCTCTCCAATCCTAGCACATCTTTTCTAAGATGAGGGAGCCAAAACTGTTCACAATACTCAAGGTGAGGCCTTACCAGTGCCTTATAAAGCCTCAGCATCACACCTTTGCTCTTGTATTCTGGACCTCTTAAAATGAAAGTTAACATGTCATTTGCCTTCCTCACCACCAACTCAACCTGCAAGTTAACCTTTAGGGTGTTCTGCATAAGGACTCACAAGTCCCTTTACATCTCAGAATTTTGGATTTTCTAACCATTTGGAAAATAGTCTGTACATTTATTTCTACTACCAAAGTGCATGACCATGCATTTTCCAACATTGTATTTCATTTACCACTTTCTTGCCCATTCTCCTAATCTGTCTAAGTCCTTCTGCATCCTACTTGTTTCCTCAACACTACCTACCCCTCCATCAATCTTCGTATTATCTGCAAACTTGGCAACAAAGCCATCTATTCCATCATCTAAATCATTTATATACAGCTTAAAAAGAAGTGGTCCCAACACCGTCCCCTGCTGAATACCACTAGTCACTGGCAGCCAACCAGAAAAGGATCCTTTTATTCCCACTCGCTGCCTTCTACCAATCAGCCAATGCTCTAACCATATTAGTAACTTTCCTGTAATACCATGGGCTCTTTCCTTGGTAAGCAGCCTCATGTGTGGCATCTTGTCAAAGTCGAAATATACAGCATCCACTGTATCCCCTTTATCTATCCTACTTGTAATCACCTCAAAGAATTCCAATAGGTTCGTCAGGCATGATTTTCCCTGAAGGAAACCATGCTGACTTTCTCCTATCTTGTCCTGTGTTACCAAGTATTCTATCACCTCATCCTTAACAATTGACTCTAACATCTTCCCAACCACAGAGGTCAGGCTAACTGTTCTATAATTTCCTTTCTGCTCCCTCCTCCTTTCTTAAAGAGTGGAGAGACATTTGCAATTTTCTAGTCCTCTGGCACCATGCCAGAGTCCAATGATTTTTGAAAGATCGTTTCTAATGCCACCACAATCTCCAGTGCTATCTCTTTCAGAACCCTAGGATGCAGTTCATCTGGTCCGGGTGACTTATGTACCTTTAGGTCTTTCAGCTTTTTGAGCACCTTCTCTCTTGTAACAGTAACTGCACCCACTTCTCTTCCTTCACACATTACAACATCAGGCATACTGTTAGTGTCTTCCACAGTGAAGACTGATGCAATATACTCATTTAGTTCATCAGCCATCTCCTTGTCCCCCATTATTATTTCTCCTGCCTCATTTTCTAGTGGTCCTATATCCACTCTTATCTCTTTTATTTTTAACATACTAGAAAAAACTTTTACTAACCACTTTGATATTACTTGCTAGCTTGCTTTCATATTTCCTCTTTTCCTTTCTAATGATTTTTAGTTGCTCTCTGTAGGTTTTTAAAAACTTCCATTTCCATACTTCAACCTCTAACTTAAGATATTATATAATTCTTTACTTTTTATAATTGTTAAATGTTTATTGTTGCGTGTTATGTCAGCAAACCACAGCAAATTCATAACACATGTGACTGTATATGGTGAATATAGTTGATCCTTGAGGTGTAATGGTTTTCAAATGACATCTTATAGACTATTAAAACCATTACAACACTGTTAGTTCAAAATACAGTATCACACTTCACATAGTCTCAATCTAACAATCACACATCTTATTGTTTCAATTCAAACAGTTTGTCTTCATGGTGTCTTCAAAACAGTTTGTCCTCAATCAAAATTTTTATACACCATTCACTGATGCATTCAAACTCAGCTCAATCCATCAAGCCTCACATAATCTAAAGTCAAACAAGTACAGTTCATGCAATCACAATTTAAACCATATGACGAACAACAGTTAGCAGTGGCTGTGAGGTGGGATGATTTAAACTGGACATGTATGGATGTGTCAGGATTTGTGTAAATACTGTATAAAGATTGATGGTTTGAGTTGAGATTGTAGGACTGGTGGTGGTTTGAATTCTGACAGTTTCAATCCCATCGCTGCTTAGCAAAACAGTAGATGCATGACTGATACTATTGTGTCTGTATGAGGTGCAACAGTTAGAGTTGAGGCAACACAGTGTTTTGAACTGAAACTGCGGAGTGTAGTGATTTAAACTGAAACTATCAAATATGATTCTTTAAATTCTGTAGGCAAATGCATCAGTTTGAATTGAAATGTCATAAAATGTATTATTATTAAATGTGATTGTAGGGTTTATTATGGTTTAAGTGGAGACTGTAAGAATTCATAGTGATCATATGTGTAACAACAAACATTGTCAATGGAAACTGATGTGGAACAGTTTGAACTGAAACTGTAAGAGATGATTGTATGAATTGAGAATATACAAGAATATACAGTATAAAATCTGATTCAGATCTTATGAAGAGTAAATGTTTGAACTGAGATAAAATGAAATGTGGTGTGAGTACTGACTGCATGAAATGTGATATTTTGAATTAATAATGAATAAATTGTGATGGTTTTACTTGTAACTACAGGCAGCCTAGCACATAACAGCCTACTTGTCATTTTCCGAGAAAATGGTCTGTGTCATGATTTTCATGGTTTGATGGTTTGAGTTGCAATTGTTTGAAGTGAAATGATTTAAGTCCGAGTTTGACATGTGAAGTGAAAGACTCGGAGAGGTGGCAGTTTGTAGTTCACTGATTTGTTGTCCGGTGGATTACATTGCAATGGTTTGATATGAAATGTCTTGAAATAGAAAAATCTGAATTTCAAAGATTTCAGTTGTGGTGATTTGCAGTGCAAAAACTTAAACTGTGATGGTTTGAAACAAAATGCTTGAAGGCAGAAATTGCAAAGGAGATGGTCAAAAATGGAGATTTGAATTGTGATGGATTAATCCACAGGAGATGAATGTGTGCCTGTTTCCAGTGACGATTTGAAGAAAGATGGTGATAGTTGAAGTGAGACTGAGACTGTTGTAGGATATGAGGTGCAATAAGCTTGACAATCATTTAAAAAATTTTTAATCTTTTAATTAAATTTGGGAAAGTTTACACTATAACTGAACTGGAATGGATTTTACTGTGATTTCATCAGAACACAAATCAGTGAAGATTATTTCACATTATTCATGTGAGCATTCCTAGAAAACTCAACATTTACAGTAAATCTTAATGGAAGTGTGTGTGTGTGAGTGTGTATGTGTGTCAGGGTAGGAGAAGTAGGTGAACTGTGAGGTTTGAAGTTTGGAGAACATGGTTTTGAGACGATGAAATATGACGGAGTGAAATGTAAGTGTTTGAAGTGTAGGGTTGTGGAGACTGGAGGTAGGATCTACAGTGAGATGTTAGCTCTGGGGGCATGAACTCTGGGGCAATCCATTATGGAGTGTGTAATAGTTGGGGGATTGAAGTTGCTGGGCAGAATTTCAAATTGCAACACTTGTCTACAGCTTTTCAGTTGTGCGATGTCGTGAAGTTTAGACTTTCCATCTGGAAAGGTTTGATTTGTGAAAGTGACAGTTTGAAATAAATTGATTTGAATTGTGGTAATTTGGATTCTGATGCTTGGATGGGCAATGAATTGAAATGTATATCTTTGAAATCCATCAGTTTGAACTGAAGTGCTTTGACAGTTTCAAGTGCAATGATTTGGTTTGATGGTTTGAGAGGTGATGATTTGAATTGTGATGGTTTGAGTGGTGAAAATTTCTTATGTAACACTATAAAGATTGACAGTTCAAGTGTTTTGGCTTGTATTAAGACAACAAGTTAGAATTGCAGATAAAGTTTGAAGATTGGTTAGATAGTATAGGCTGTTGGCAATGACACCACCCCTTGGTAATGTATAGGGCATGAATTTATAATTGGAATTGTTTGACTTGGGTGCCCATTATCACACAGAAGGTCCCTAACCTGCTGAAGGCAATAGATTCAAGATCTAAGATTGCTTGTTGTTATTCTTCAGTATGAGTGTAAAGGAGAACAAAATGATCCAAGCAGCATAAAAAAACACAATAAGCCATAAAGAACACACTAAATGTAAATATAAATATAAAACAATCCTATAAAACACAATGTACAAGTAACTGTTATGTACACAGACTGATTATATGTACATAAATTGATGCTAGGTGATATGTACATAGTTCTGGTGGGAGGTGCTGGGGTGGGTAAATGGGTGGAGGTGTTGATCATACTGATAGCTTGGGGGAAGTGACTGTTTTTGAGTCTAGTGGCCCTGCTGTGGATGCTGCATAGCTTCTTCCCTGATGGGAGTGGGACGAACATTTTATAAGCATGGTGGTTGGTATCCTTTATGATATTGCAAGCCATTTTCTGGCACCTTTCTGTATATACGTCCTTGACGGAGGGTAGGTTGGTGCCGATGATGCATTAGGTTACTGAACTACCTGCTGTACAGCCCTCCTTTCCAGCACAGTGCAGTTTCCTTGCCGCTAGCTGATGCAGCACGTTAGGATGCTGTCCGCTCCTCATCTGCAGTGAGGACTGGTGTGCTTAGCCTCCTCAGAAAATAGACATGCGAGTGAGTTTTCTTGATTGTAGAGGATGTTCACACCTCTGGTTTTTCCAGAGCAGCTATAATTCAGGGATGTCCAAGGCCGACACTAAAGATCAAGTCCTGGGAATAATTTTGCTCAGGGACAGTAACAGCCTGCATGTCAATCCACCAGGGTTGTTTTCTCCAATATACCAATGAGCTCATGGTACCCAGGATCACAGTGGTTACCGGGTAGCTTTACTGGAAGAGCAGCAAATAAGTAAAGCTCGAAGTTTGAGGATTTGAAATATAAAGGTTCAAAATGCTGCCACATGATGTGCAGAACTGAGACAGTCTGTGGAGTATCCTACTAATAGGTAAAAATTTGGTTCAACAACTTGCAGAATAAAATTAAAAGTGCGAGCTCAAAGTCCAGGCCAATGTTTTCAAACGTGACTTCCTGAAGCATGCTTGTTTGAAAAGCAACAGTTTGGTGTTCGCCGATGACTGAGATGGTTCAGAGATCTTTGGAAATTGACATTTTGAAGTCTGAAGTGAAGGAGGTTGAATTGTGATTGATGTGTGACGATTTGATGTCTGACAGTTTAAGGTGCATTGCATTGAAATTTGACAAATGGAGCTGTGAGGGGTTGAATTGTGAAGATTTGAAGTGACAGGTCAAGGTGAAGTGATCTGAAGTCCAACAGTTTGAAAGGCAACAGTCTTTAGTGAGTGAGTTTTGAGTATGGCAAAGTAAAGTGTGATAAGTTAAACAGAGGCTGCTGTGTGACTGCATGATGGCGTAAACTTGAAGTTGAAATATTTGAAATGGAACTTCCTGAAGTCTGATGGTTAGAAGTGTTGGATTCTTGAAATATAAAGATTAATGTTTGATAATATTAAGTCTGATGGTATAATTTTTTTTACTATTTAAGAAGTAGTGGATCAAAAGGCAATGCACAATGTGCATGTGGTGAAGATTGAAGGTTTCAAGTCTGTCTGTTTGCAGTCTGATTGACATGTGTAATAGTTTGCAGTGAACAGGTTCTCTGACTATTCAGGGTGCAATTGTTTGACCTGTGACCTTTGAACTCCAATGACCAGGACTTTGATACAT
Source organism: Mobula hypostoma (assembly GCF_963921235.1). Taxonomy (NCBI): domain Eukaryota; kingdom Metazoa; phylum Chordata; class Chondrichthyes; order Myliobatiformes; family Myliobatidae; genus Mobula; species Mobula hypostoma. The sequence goes on from NC_086114.1 coordinate 39,720,519, forward strand.
AACAGTATCAGATGGGTCAGTCCTAAGTGCATAATTTGAAAGATTTGCTATTTTTCAGTTTTCTTTTTCACAATTTAAAGTACAAGAGTTAGTAAATAATTGTTGAAATTGTTACAATGAAAAGCATGGAAATAATTTAGTGCTTGAGAAAGCACTTTAATCATCATTGTAGAGAGCCCCTGTGACTGCCACCACAAACAATCCACAGCAGATAATGCCAAAAGACATGGTTCAGTATCAAAGTGGCCTTGTACGGCCAATGCACAAAAAGGAGGCTATTCCTTCACATGTTCTGCCAATGAAGAAGGTCACAGGTCAGAATTACAGGAAAAGGAGCGCACAGGGAAGAGAGGAATAAAGGAAGGCGCAACATTCTGTGTGCTTCCGGATTTTCAAGGTTGGATTGGGGAATCAGGAATGGAAAATGGATCATGATAATCTACTTCAAACACAAGAAAATCTTCAGATGCTGGAAATCGAAGCAACACACACAAACTCCTGGAGGAACTCAGCAGGCCAGGCAGCATCTATGGAAAAGTGTAAGCAGTCGATGTTTCGGGCCGAGACCCTTCATCAGGACTAATAATCTGCTTCTCAGGGCATGGGTCTGAGATGCAATTGGAGGGCACTTCAATCAGGGAGGCTGGACATTAATGGTGGCATTTGGGAAGACCCGAGAAGAAGCTGCTGCCAAAGCACCATTGTAAACTGATTTGCATCACTGATCGCTGAAATAGATGGTTGTCAGTGAACGATGTTGTAAACGTGCTGCCAAGTAACAAGGTGAAGACAAGAAGCTTGAGCAGAAGAGCAGGGTGAGAATAAGGGGTCAGGAGCAGAACAACAAGGTGAAAACAAGAGATCAGGAGCAAAAACTGTGGATTAGAGTGTAGATCATAAAAACAATTAGCACCAAAGGTCAACATCGCATGGAAGCTGGTGAGAGGATGAATATTACTTTTCCATTTAGTTTAAACAAACAGCCAGGAGTTAAAAGGAGTACCTACAGGGGTATAATCACATGAAGTAAGCCATTAATAAAATTACTGCATATTGAATATTTTGATTACATCTGTAGCCAGTTAATCTGACAAAGAAAGGCATGGCGGGACTCCTCAAACCCATGGGATCATATTCTTGACCAGGAATTTTCAGCATGGTTCCCTGTTCCAGATAGTTATCATGGTTTTGTGTGGGGAAAACCTGCGTCACTAATTTGAATGAGTTTTTTTAGTGGATGACCAAGAAGATCAATAAATGTTGTCTACATGGATTCATTAAGGCAGTTGGCAAAGTCCCATGTGGTAGACTGTTTCGGAAGGTTAAAACACATCAGATCCAAGGAAAGCTGGCTAACTGCTTGGATTTAAGACTGCTTTGTTGATAGGAGGCAGACGGTTGTGTTGGAAGGAAGGTTTTCTGATAGTTGTTGCCAGCACACAAGATTGCTACAGCAGGATATAGATCAGATGGGAAGTTAAGCAGAATTCAACCCCAGAGAGTGTAAGGTGATGCATCTTGGGAAGTTGAGTAGGAGTAGATTACGCATAGTATATGGTAAAGTGCAAAGAATGTCAATGAACAGAGAGGCCTTGGGTACGTCCCCTGTTCCCTGAAAATTGTGATAGAAGTAAACAGGATGATGAGGAATGCATATTGCATGATGAGGATTCATGGCAGCCTTCATAGGTCATTGCATGGAGTATAAAAGTTAAGACATCACTTTGCAAATTTACAAAATACTGGCTAGACCTCACTTAGAGCACTGTTTGTATTTCTGGTCACCATAGTACAGGAAGGAAGTGAATGCAATAGGGGAGTACAGAGGAGATGGAGCAGGATGTTGCCTGGATTGGAGGACAGTAGTTATAGAAGAGATTGGATCAGCTGGGCACTTGTAGGGTGACCTGATGTTGATTTATAACATTATGAGAGGCACAAGTGAGGTAGACAATCAGAATCTTTTTTCCCTCATTTGAAATGCATCAAAAAAAAAAGAGGGCACAAGTTGAAGGTGAAAGGAGGGTGTTTTAATGGGGACCTGAGGAGATTCTTTTTACACAGAGTGGTTACTATCTGAAACTCACTGTCTGAGGAGGTAGTGGAATCAGATACAATCACAATACATGGAAAAGCACTCAGATAGACAAGGCAGGGAAGGCTAGAGTCATAATGCATTTTATTGTGTTCAGTGTTGACAGGCAAAATATTGCAGGATGATGGTGGGCTGTTCAACTCCATGACAACCACCAGCTGAGGAAGTGATGTCAGCTGAAGGAAATCGAGCTTTGAGTTTTGGAGCTTGAGCAACAGTTGATGTCACCACAGACTATCTTGAGGCTGAGGTAGGATCAGCACACTTTGTGGAAAGTGGCCACACTTAAGAAAATGCAGGGAAAGACAGAATCGGTGGTAGCTGGTCAGACAATGTAAGAGCAGGCAAGAGAGTCAGGAAAACCCTGAGGTCTCTGAACAATGTTCAGGTCTGAGTGCTGACAGAGGAGACGGTTCACTTGGGTCCCTGGCAAGTAAAGCCAGAACTCAGACCAAAGCAATCTGTGTGGTTCAGTTGATCCACACAGTGGGGGAAGAAACCAATATCTACCATCAGAAGAGTAGGTAGCTGTCTCCCAGTAACAGATGAGAGTCCAGAAGGATACATTGTCTCTATTAATATCATTGACTGGCCACAAAGCCTTCTACACAGCAAGAATGAACAGCCTGGTGGAGGTGGAAAGAAGGACGGAATTTACTATTATTGAGTCATCGTGACCTGTGAACTATAGCCCTTCAACTTACTAAGTCCATGCTGGTCATCAACATCCATGTATAGTGATCCAATATTCATGCTATTTTTCTTCTCCCCTCATTTTGATCAACTCCACCAACCTCCCCCACACCATCTCATAATCCCAGATCATACTGGCAATAGAGGCAGAAACTCTCACCATCTTTAAACAGCACATGGCTGTGTGCCTGAAGAGCTGTGATCTGCAGGACCATGGGCCAAGTGCTGGAAAATGTGATTTGCCTGGGAGCTCTTTTTCCACCAGTACAGACTCAATAGGCTGAATGGTCTTGTGAGTGAGAAGTTTTCCACAGGCAGGTTCTATCTGAAGTTTAATGGTCTGAACAGCAGTGACTTGCCATACAATGCTTGGTATAATTTGATGGTTTGAAATGCTTTTTGAAGTACTGTGTGACAGATCGAAGTGTAACTGATGTGTGATGAAGAGATGTAACACTTTGAAAAGCAACACTGTAAAGTGTGATAATCTGGAATGAAATAATTTGAATGTGAAACTGGAAGATTTTTGATATTAAGATAGTTTTAAATACAACTGATTGAAGACAGACAAAAAGTGTAATAGTTCCAAGAGTGATATCTTGAAATATTAAAATTTAAATTGGTGATGGCAAAATGAAATTGAACTGTTTATTTTGAAATGTAATAATTTTATAATTGAAATGCAATGCTTTGAAATTTGAAGCATTAATGTGCGATAACTCTAAATAAATTCTGGGAAATGAATGTGGTTAAATGGGATGAGTGGAGATTGATACAATGAACAGTATTGACAGTGATCTGAAGGATTATTTCTGTACTATATGACTCTATAAAACTTATTGCAACATCAGACGTGTGACACACTGGTTCATGCTTTGAAATGCCGTCGCTTGATGAAGACTAATTCCCATTCCAGAGATTTAAACACAAATAATCTGTGACAAAAACAGAGTATGCCAGAAACACTCATCAGGTCAAGCAGCATCAGTGAGTCAGAATCAGAACCAGGTTTATTATTACTGACATAGATCAAGAAATTCACTGCTTTGCAGCAGCAGCACAGTAAAAGCACAAAAAATTTACAGTAACTTACAAAAATATATAATACTAAAGACAAATAATGAGCGGTGTTCATGGTTTGATGAACCTTTCAGAAACATGATGGTGGAGTGGAAAAGTCTGTTCTTGAAACTATAATTGCGAGACTTTAGGCTCCTTCTGTACCCCTTCCCCAATGGTAGTACTGAGAAAAGGGCATTTTCCAGTTGGTGAGTGTACTTAATGGCGGATACCACATTCTTAAAGCACCATCTCTTGAAGATTAGATTAGATTAGATTATGAGGACATGCAGTCCTCTTTTATTGTCATTTAGTAATGCATGCATTAAGAAATGATACAATATTCCTCCGGTGTGATATCACAAAACACAGGACAGACCAAAATTGAAAAAACTAACAAAACCACATAATTATAACATATAGTTACAACAGTGCAACAATACCATAACTTGATGAAGAAGTCTATGGCACAGTAAAAGAGTTCAAAGTTTCTCGAAAGTCCCACATCTCATGCAGACAGGAGAAGGAAGAAAACTCTCCCTGCCATGCCTGACCACTGTCCGACTCTGAGTCATCCAAAAACTTTGAGCCTCCGACCGGCCCTCCGACACCAAGTACCAAGCACCATCTCTATCCGAACGATTTGGCCTCAGTCTCAGTCACCAGCACCAGGGATTTTGAGGCCTTCCCTCCGGAAGATTCTCGATCACGCAGTAACAACAGCAGCGAACCGGTGTTTCAGAAATTTCTCCAGATGTTCCTCTGTGCTTTCACGTCTGTCTCCATCAAATCAGAATTGTCCATGGCCCCTATTTAATGGATACGATATCATTTTCACCGAAGAGCTGCGCGCACACAGCGCGCTGCTATTGCCTCCTCCCACCTTGTTCCTATGTTCTTAATGGTGGGAAAGGTTGAGCCTGTAATGGATCTAGTTGAGTCTGCAATACACTGCAGCTTCTTGCAGACTTGTGTATTGGTGTCAGACTGTGATGCAACCGGCAGGAATGCTCTCCACTGTAAATCTAAAGAAATTTGCAAGAGATTTTAGTGACATACCCAATCTCAAGCTGCTAATGAAGTACAGCCGGTGGTGTGCTGTCTTCATGAAGAGAAAGAAGGGTTAAATTTCCAGTGGTAGTTTGGCTTGCTACATTTTGAATAAGCCTGTTTGATATCCGCAGTACTGAAGTGTGATTGTCTGCAACATGATTGTTCCAGTTACAATGACTTGAGATGCAATGGGTTGAAATGCAGCAGATGGAAGGCAAGGGTCGCAACTTTGATTACCTGTTTTATGATTATTGAACTTTAATGACTTGAAGTGCAAAGATTTGAGGTCCCACAGTTTGATGTCTGTTGATTTGACATTCAATAATCTGAATTAAATTATTTACTGTGTTGATTTAAACTATGGCATTTTGAAGTTAATAGTTTGAAAAATGCTTGTTTGACATGCGATGGTTTGGAGTAGGTTTCTGAGTTGTGAAGTTTATTCTATGACAGTTTGGAGTGTGATATTACAATCACTCGCCAGCATTTGAAAACATTATTGTACTTGTCCTGGTCATTTTTATCATCAATGGACAATGAGTCACCATGTTACTCTGGCCTTACCCAGCTTCTATCTATTATTATTAGGAAAGGATTTTCACACGTCCCTGTCAAGTACCAAGTGCATCACTTCACATTTACCTCCACTGAAATGTATATATAGGAATTTTGCCTATTTGTTCTATTTGTGAACAATCCTTATAACTTATCTTTTCCATTTGCACTACTTAGAATGCCAATTATTTTTGTGTCATGGGCAAATGGTTTACTATCACATCCTAGGAGTCATGTATAAATATGCTGAATATTTGTGCTTCCAAGGCAGTTGTTTGCAAGATAACAGAAGTTACATCCTAACAATCTGAGAACCTGCCCAACACATTAAGTTCAGTCTTAGCACTTAGACAGATCCTTGCCCAGATCAGTAATTTCCTTTCAGTTCCAGGAGCATCATCTTTAGCAAACAGTCTTTTGGGGAACTCATTAAGTGGTCAGATAAATAACATGCATTGGCATTCCCTGTCCATTATTTTAGTTATTTCTTCTTTATCTCATGTCTGCATTTCCAGTGAAAATCTACCACAGCAGAATCATTCAGAGCAAATATTATTTTTGGAGATGTTATTTACCATTTTGGGAGGTGAAACATGCCATGATTATTTTCTGATCACGAGTATGAATTTGGCGCATTTTACTGAGATTTCTGCATTTAGATGTCAATTAAGTCATGGAAAAAACTGTTCAACTAATGGAATGCAATAAAATCTGATTTGTCAATTAAATAGTTAATGTTAAATCTTTAGCAGAAAAGAAAAGGATTTTAAAAATGTTACCTTCGCTATTTAGCACATAATGTCTAAAACGAAACAGGAATTGGTCACGATTCAGCAGTGGATTCAGCTTGCTCAGAGTTTAATGGTTGTGGACAGAGGTTAGAAAAGCTCAATATCTCAGCTAACCTTACTTTGATCCAAACACTGAAGCAGAACTTTAATGTAACATTCAAGAAAAATGTACTGTCAGCAAGTTTGGATTTAAATTACTTCCTATTACAAAAGGGAGACACTGCTTTCAATGAGTCACACCTGGAACTGAAGGAGATACCAGATCTCCCGAAGGCTGTCAAACTGAGAGCGAGCAGAGTTTTTGGATTCTCATCATTCCCAGCCCTTCCTCTCGAAGTGAAAAATGGTGAAAGTGCTCAGCAGGTCAGGCAATGTGTGGGGAGACAAAGAGACTCTAGTTGGAATGTTTAACATTGGGAGATGTGAGGAGACAGAGAAGGAAGAGGGAGGGAACCAACCTGTTGACCTGCACTTAACACAAGCTGATATAGCTCTAGTAAGAAAGCCCCTCAGAAGAACAGGATTGATAAGTTAAATATGTAATTAAGTCACTGATGGAACTCTTGATTTTGGAATTTCACTTAGAGTGCCCCGGTTTCCCAAGACTCCTGGAATCTTCTCAGGGATGGGGCAGCATTGCACAGAACTGAGGGAGTTGCAAACAGACTTGGTAATAAATACTCCCAGTTTAGAAAATTCCTCATAGCAAATGAGATGAGTGTAGATGAATTGGAAACCCAAAGGGCCCATTTCTGTGCTGAAGGAACACACACCAATCCTCATAGAGGGATCAGAAGTGAAGAGAGTGAACAGTTTCTAGTTCCTTGGTGTCAAGATCTCTGAGGATCTAACCTGGTCCCAAAATACTGATGCAGTTATAAAAAAGACAAGACAGCAGCTGTACTTTATTAGGAATTTGAAGGGATTTGGTATGTCAACAAATACACTTAAGAACTTCTATAGATGTCGTGTGGAGAGCATTCTGACAGGCTGCGTCACTGTCTGGTATGAAGGGCTACTGGACAGGACCAAGAGAAGTTGCAAAGGGTTGTAAATGTAGTCAGCTCCATCTTGGGTACTAGCCTACAAAGTACCCAGGACATCTTCAAGGAGAAGTGTCTCAGAAAGGCAGCGTCCATTATTAAAGACCTCCAGCAACCAAGGCATGCCCTTTTCTCGCTATTACCATCAGCTAGGACGGACAGAAGACTGAAGGCACACACTCAACGATTCAGGAGCAGTTTCTTCTCCTCTGCTATCTGATTCCTAAATGGATATTGAACCCTTGGACACTACCTCACTTTTTTAAATATATATTATTTCTGTTTTTTTCACGATTTTTAATCTATTCAATCTGCATATACTGTTTAATGTATACTGAATACGATTTACTTACCTATTATTATTTTTTCTTCTATATTATGTATGTAACATGTATTACATTGAACTGCTGCTACGAAGTTAACAAATTTCCTGTCACGTGCCTGTGAGAATAAACCTGATTCTGATTCTGAGGTGAGGCCACAATGACTCATGTGTCAGGTTCATTATCTTCTGCACATGGAATGGCAGAGGGAATTGTGAACCCAAGCAGCTCCCCTATCGACAGACCTCACTAGCGTCGAGTTGTTGCGGTTGCTAAACGTTAAAGACGAAGTATCTACTACATGCTTGTACATGTATTATCCACCAGCTGTGAGATGCTGCAGATTTTCCATTGGAGGAGTCCCAGTGTGCTTCAACTCCCACTGGTGGAGTCTTCCGGTTAGGAAGTCGAGGATCCAATTGCAGAGGGAGGTACAGAGGCCCAGGTTCTGCAACTTCTCAATCAGAATTGTGGGTATTATGGTATTAAATGCCTCTTAGAGAGCCATTAAGATTGCATCTGCTGTTGACCTATTGTGGCAATTGGCAAATTGCAATGGTCCAGGTCCTTGCTGAGGCAGGAGTTCAGTCTAGTCATGACCAAACTCTCAAAGCATTTCATCACTGTAGATGTGAGTGCTACCAGGCAATAGTCACTAAGGCAGCTCACATTATTCTTCTTAGGCACTGGTATAATTGTTGCCTTTTTGAAGCAAGTGGGAACTTCCGCCCGTAGCAGTGAGAGGTTTTCAGAGTCTTACTGGGTATTCCACCGGGACCTTCCGCCTTGCGAGGGGTGCAGCAAGGAGCTTCACAGCTGTAGATGTATTCTCCCTTTCAAAGCAGGCATAGAAGGCGTTGAGTTCATCTGGTATTGAAGCATCGCTGCCATTCATGCTACAGTATTGGGTTTCGCTTTGTAGGGCATAATGCCTTGCAAGCCGTGCCAGGGCTGTCGTGCATCCAATGTCGCCTCCGACCTCATTCAAAATTGTCTCTTTGCCACAGATGATACCTGGTTTTCTGGATCGCCAGACTTGAATGCCACACATCTGGCCTTCAGCAGACAACATACCTCCTGGTTCATCCACAGTTTTTGGTTCAGGAATGTACAGTAAGTCTTTGTAGGCACACACACATCCAGACAGGTTTTAATGAAGTCGGTAACAACTGTAGCATACTCATCCAGGTTCGATGATGAGTCCCCTAATCCAGTCCAGTCCACTGATTCAAAGTAGTCCTATTTTCTTGCATGTTCTGATGTACTGAGCCCAGTTACAGTGCTTGCCTACTGGAGTACAACATAGAGGAGCAATTTAGAAGATGTAGGAAATAATTACCTGTCCAGAAGAGGACAATGGCAAACCACTTCTGTAGAAAAACTTGCCAAGAACAATCATGATCATAGACCATGACCACCCACATCATTTAACACAGCACAGAATGATGGTGATGAGTCTTTTCTGCTTGTTCATGGTCCATGTCACTCCATTCTCTGCATATTCACATGCCTATTTAAGAGCTTCTTAAATACTTCTATCAAATCTGCCTCTACCACCACCCCTAGCAGTATATTCCAGGCATCCACCACGTCCTGTGTAGAACTCTTGTCCCACACATTTCCTTTGAACTTTCCCCCTCTCAAATACATGCCTCCTAGGACTACACTTTCAGCTTTGGGAGATGGGTTGACTAGTCTGACAGTGCTTCTCGTAATTTTATAATCTGCTTTCAGGTCTCCCCTCAGTCTCTGCCACACCAGAGTAAACAACCTAAGTTTGTCCAAATTCTCTTTGTAGCGCATGCCCTCTAATTCAGCCAGCATCCTGGTAAATCGCTTCTTCATCCGCCACAAAGCCTTTCTGTAATAGACGACAAAAACAGAATACAATACTCTGGACGTTGCCAAATCAGAGTTTTATAAAGCTGCAATGTAACTTCTTGACTGTTCAACTCAACGTCTTGATATTGAATTCCGTGTTCGTTCAACTATTCACCTCTTTCTCAGCAACAATTAGGGATGGTCAACAATGGTTTTCCCATTATTGTCCACATCCCATAAGCAAGTACAAAAACAAAGTTACTTTGTTTTTATTTAGGTGACAGGATGAATCATTATAGCTGTTATAAAAATATATGGGCTCCTGAACTTTAAAGTATAGAGCTTTCATAAATCATTGATTTTGGCACCATGCCTTCAGAAGGCTGTGGTGAGCTTCAAGAGGTTGCATTGGAAATTTTTCAGATTGGGTTCAGGAGAAGCTTCACTTTTGGATTGAAACTGGAGAAATGTTATCTCAATTTCCTCTCCGCCATTCCTGCTGACATTTTCCAACATCTCTTGTATTACCGGAGAAGCCAGAATTCTATCAACAGTGTGGGGATCGTCAATGGGAAATTAAATACTGGTGTTCAAATCTAAGTGCGAGAGTAACTGGAATGTACAGATTTCAGTTTTAAAAATTGCAGCGAGGGAATGAGAAAAAAATTGCTATGACTAATGTGTTGGAGTAAGACACTCCAGAACTTAACAACTCACTGGCTAGGCTCTTGAACGAAATTATGTCTCCAAGAAAAGAGTAAGGAAATAGGGGCAATTTGATGGTTCTTTTAAAATGCTAACATATACATGATGGGCTGAAAGGTTTCCTCCTGAGTTCTATAAGGATGTTATCATGTGGATCTCTACGCAGACCGAGGACAACAGCCGAGATTTTCTGCCTCAATTTGAACATCAATGGAATGGGATGATCATCACAGACTCAATTTCTTGCCCTTTGAAACTAGCAGCCGCACCAGGAGACTGAATTTTGGTAGCGGGCTGGTGTCCTTGGGCTCCCCGAACTACAGGGAAATGGTCATGCTCAACATTCCCCATTACTCGCACTCAGACAGGCTGATTAAATGGCCTGTGAGGCAAAAATTAGCAAATTGGCTGTTCTTATCTGGAGTTTAATAGAATCCTGATCCAAGCATAAAATCTATTGACAAATCAGTTACATGTCTATTAGAATGCAGCAGTAGGAAGCAGACATTGAGTGCACTGAAAACTGCTGTGAAATCTCTTATTCCGTTCCGAAGTCACAGAATCAAAAGGATAACTGAAAAAAAAGTCTCTTGTATTAGAATGCTGGGAACTCCAGGCTGGATGGGGGAGACCTGCAAGTTTTACCACTGTTGCCTCATTCCATTGCTTGCTGGTCCTTTTTTGAAATCCTCCTTGTGGAAGAAATATCCATGTTGTGGAAGAAAAAAGCTTACCTTTCTATAGAACTTCAGAGCAGTGAGAATGGCCTAATTCTATTCCTATTTCTTCTGGTCTATTTCTTATACCCATGGATGTACATGCCTTTTCATACACTATTAGAACAAGGGGTATGTTTTAACCATTGAAATCTCCCACAAAAAGAACAATGAAGATGATGATCAAAATCCCAGAGTGGATCACCCTGCTCTTTTTGAAACTTACAGTGAGGTAATTAAACTACCTGAGAAGCTAGGCATGATTATTGTTTATCGCGAGATTTAATAACATCCTCTCACTCAATCACTAGTGTTTATGGCATCTGCTCTGCCTGTGGAGACAGCTCAGCACATCATGGAAACCAGTATCCCCTCCGTGGACTCTGTTGATACCTCTCACTGCCTTGGCAAAACAGCCAGCATAATCAAAGTCCCCACCTACCTGGGAAATTCTATCCTCTCTCCCCTTTCCCATTGGACAGAAGATAAAAAAGCTTGAAAGCATGTACTACCAGGCTCAAGGACAACCTCTACCCCACTGTTATAAAACGATTGAATGGTTCCCTAGTGCAATAAGGTAGACTCCTGACCTTGCAATCCACCTCATTGTGGTCTTGCACCTTAATGCACTGCACTTTTGCTGTAACTGTAACACTTCATTCTGCAGGCTGCTATTGTTTTACCTTGTACTACCTCAATGCACTGTTGTAATGCATTGATTTATAAAAATGGGATGCAAGTCAATTTTTTTTAACTGTACTTGGGTACATGTGAAAATAATAAACCAATTTGCCAATTATTAACCTAAGGGTAAGGCTTGAACGAACAATCTTCTGGCTAAAGGCAAGAACACTCCTAGCTGAGAAACACTGCACATTACTGCCTTTTAAGGTTAGTACTTTTTATAAGGAGGAAGATTGGAGCCTGGTTTTGGCATGGTGCTGGCTTCAGTCCACATGCCTGCCCTTTCTTGAAAGGTGGTAGAATAAAAATTGACCTTTCACCTTTGACAACTGACCTGAAATTTAATCCAGCTAGCCTGACAGGTTGAAAAGCCTTTCCTCTCTAATAGTTATAAAGAACTCCTATGTGAGTCAGCCTGTGAAAATTTCCAATTCAGTCCTCAGTGATTATTACTGTGCCCTGTACAATTGTTCAGAAATGAGAAAGAATTGAAAGTAACTTAATACTTTACTCAAAAGAGCTCAAGGAATAGCCAGTGCAGGAAATGGGACACTCATGTTGATCCCCAGAGGGCTGGTCCATTGAGGTGACCAATCTCGCACATTGTCAAAGACGATGAACGGGAAGCACTTCACTGAGCCTGGTTTGATCTATGAGCTGAAGTACAAAGTAGTTTGTAACTGAGACACATAGAGTTTAAAGAAGACAATATTGATTCTGTACTCTACCCAAGCACTTACACAAATTTGCCTGTTTTAAGCTGCAAAACTCTCTGAATACTAATAAATTAAAATTGGGGTGAGCTTTAAATTTTGCATTGCATAAAAATGAAGAAAGACCAAGAGTACACAAGATCTCTCCTTACACCATTCCACCTCTCTCTCACTCCTTTGGAAAATGCCTTTTACAACCTACAACAGTGGGCAGTGTTGTCACCTGTCCCACTTTATGCGGCTTTGAAATAAGTGTATTTCAAGATGGTAAAATTAGTAAACTGGCTTGCTATAGTCACGTGTACTGAAGTGAAAGATCTTGCTTGGGTGCCATCCATGCTGATTATTTCATCACGTTAGTACATTGAGGTGGTAGAAGGGAAAACAGTATCAATGCAAAATAGAATGTTACAGCTGCATTCAAAGTGCAGTGCAGGCGATCATAGAGAGATCCACTGTGAAATCAGGAGTCGATCTTCCCATATTATACTTATCACATTAAATACGTCATGTAAACTGATTTTTTGCTAGTATTCAAGCTTGCAATATTATTAATAAGGACAAGAGAAAATCAAAATCAGAATTAGAATCCGAATCAGATTTATTAACACTGGCATGCGACGTGAAATTTGTTAACTTAGCAGCAGCAGTTTAATGCAGTACATAATATAGAAGAAAAAAATAATAAATAAATAAATAAAAAGATTGCAGTATCTGTGTATTGAATAGATTAAAAATCATGCAAAAAAAACAGAAATAATATATATATTAAAAAAGTGAGATAGTGTCCAAGGGTTCAATGTCCATTTAGGAATCGGATGGCGGAGGAGAAGAAGCTGTTCCTGAATCGCTGAGTGTGTGCCTTCAGTTTTCTGTACCTCCTGCCTGATGGTAACAGTGAGAAAAGGACATGTCCTGGTTGTTGGAGGTCCTTAATAATGGATGCTGCCTTTCTGAGATACCGATCTTTGAAGATGTCCTGTGTACTTTGTAGGCTAGTACCCAAGATGGAGCCGACTAAATTTACAACCCTCTGCAGCTTTTTGTGGTCCTATGCAGTAGCCCCTCTATACCAGACAGTGATGCAGCCTGTCAGAATGCTCTCCACAGTACATCTATAGAAGTTTTTGAGTGTATTTGTTGACATACCAAATCCCTTCAAACTCCTAATTTTTGTACAGCTGCTGTCTTGCCTTCTTTATAACTGCATCGATATGTTGGGACCAGGTTAGATCCTCAGAGATCTTTACACCCAGGAACTTGAAACTGCTCACTCTCTCCACTTCTGATCCCTCTATGAGGATTGGTATGTGCTCCTTCGTCTTACCCTTCCTAAAGTCCACAATCAGCTCTTTCACCTTACTGACGTTGAGTGCCAGGTTGTTACTGCGGCACCGCTCCACTAGTTGGCATATCTCCTTTTCAAGAGTTATAAATAACAACGTTCTATTTAATGAGGCAAAATACAATGTGGATATTTTTCCCAAAATACATAACAGTGAGTTGATTGTGCTCTCCTACTGGTTTTCCAGTTCTGTCCATCAGAATATAATTCTACATGATGACGTGCAAGAGAATATTCCGAAGATCAGAATATTTATGCCTTTAGGAACCTTTCATGTTGTTAAATGCATTTTATTTCCATATCTTTGTGACAACACCTCCTCATGTGCAGTGTAAAAATTCATCTGCTTTTGTGGTGGCTCGTGGTACATAGGTCCTGTTTCTCCTAAGATACAATAGATCACCGCTTTAAAAAGGAGCTTGCTTACAGTTCATACTTTTCACCCCCACATTTTATATTCTAATATAGATATTGTTGAATTACAAACAGAAAGTGGTAGCTAGATTACATATGGCAATATCAATAGATTGTATTATGTGGACAGACCACGTACTTCATAGAGTTTGTTGCTGGTTAGTAACGGACAAGGGCAATGGAAAGATCACTGCTTTTGCTTAAAACAGTACCTTGGGTTCTATAAACATCTGCCCATGGAAAAAGAAAGAGACACAGCTTAATCTCACGCAAAAGACGATAACTTGGCAATGTAGCTTTGGTACTGGTATTGGCTTATTATTGTCACATGTACAGTGAAAAGCTTTTGTTTGTGTTATACATAATTACATCAAGGTAGTTAAAAGAAAACAGGATGAGGAATATACTGTAGCAGTTACAGAGAAATTACTTTGCAGGTACAATAGGTGAATAAAGTACAAGAGCCATGATGAAGTAGATTGGGAGATCAAGAGTTCATCTTTTAGCATGTAAGAGGTCTTGTCAAAATACGTATTCCACAGTAATTAGGATTTTTTGCACGTTCATTGTGGTCCACAATGAAATACTTAGTTGCAGAGAAACAATCATTTCACAGATGCAACCAATCCACTCAAACTATGCAATCTATGGGTAACCTACAGGTACCATAAACTGTGAAATTGACAAAAATAATTGAATTGGCTTTATTGAATTGAATTGACTTTATTTCTTGCATCCTTCACATATATGAGGAGTAAAAATCTTTATGTTACGTCTCCATCTAAATGTACAATGTGCAATCATCGTAATAAGTAGAACAGTCAATGTAATGTAGAGTACACTCAACTCAGCATGAGTTCAGCAGTCTAATGGCCTGGTGGAAGAAGCTATCCCGGAGCCTATTGGTCCTGGCTTTTATGCTGCGGTACCACTTCCCAGATGGTAGCAGCTGGAACAGATTGTGGTTGGGATGGCTTGGGTCCCCAATGATCCTACGGGCCCCTTTTACACATCTGTCCTTGTAAAGGTCCTGAATCAAGGGAAGTTCACAACTACAGATGTGCTGGGCTGTCCGCAACACTCTCTGCAGAGTCCTGCAATTAAGGGAGATACAGTTCCCATACCAGACAGTGAGGCAGCCAGTCAGGATGCTCTCAATTGTGCCCCTGTAGAAAGTTCTTAGGATTTGGGTGCCCATACCAAACTTCCTCAACCGGCTGAGGTGAAAGAGGTGCTGTTGTGCCTTTTTCACCACACGGCTGGTGTGTACAGACCATGTGAGGTTCTCGGTGATGTGGATGCTGACGAACTTGAAGCTGTTTACCCTCTCAACCCCAGATTCATTGATGCCAATAGGGGTTAGCTCGTCTCCCTTCCTCCTGTAATGCACAACCAGCTCCTTTGGTTTTGCAACACTGAGGTATTCCACATTCATCTCTACAAGATACAAATGCACTTTATTCTAAAACATGCTGTACAACTAATCAGTGCAATCTTCCAGGAAATATACAATTTGCAGGTACACTGTTTCCACAATAATACACAAAATTACACAGGTGTAATCATTCCACAATAAGATGTACAATTTTACAATGTTATCCTTCATCAATTATTGTAGAGTTGTCCTTGAGCAATCTACTTTACAATAAATTGTACAACGTAATTAGTAAAAGAATACATGCTATTTCACAGGTATAATTTATTCCACAATAACTGTTGAAATATAGCCTATTACAATAGTACTGTAATCTGAGTAAATGCACTGTTATAATCTATTCAACAATACCAAAGAGTGCCAATTATACCTTGTTCATGTTTCTCCCTTTTATGACCAGACTTGGTTGATTGGAATCAATGTTACCCATTTCCTTTATCCACTGCTTCAGATATTTGGGTACCACTCTCACTTGCTCCATGTTTCTCTTCAAACTGTGGAGGAACAAATAATCGATGTATGTACATCCCAGGTGGCTGATTGGAAGATGGGTTTTCCACCACTGATTGGTCATGGTCCCAGCTCTTGTTCTGACAAGTCTTTGAATGTCCAATTCTTCTCATCATAAAACCAACAGCATTGATGAAATGCTGCTTTGATAACTTTCATAATTTAGACAGATTTTCAATCTTTTCGAGATCTCTCATAAATTAAGTGGCTGTTGTAAAAATTTGTTGGGAAGGGAATTAATGATTGATGAATGGAATGTCAATGCCAGCTGGACTAAGACATTCCAATGAACCTGCCGTTCTACTTTATAATCTTTTGGGAGATGCATGCAGTTTAAAGTTGTCCTGCTTCTACAGTTCACGAGTACACCTGCTGATTGTTTGGTAATGCACAATTCCACCATCTCAACTTAGGTTACACAAAAGTCAATGACAAATTTATCAACATGGAACTAATTGAGACTGAACTATTCCCCAGAACTGATGTTCTCAATTTCCAAGTTTTTTACCACATCGCATACAAGAAGGTTGATTTTAATCCATCTTACTCAATGGCAATACTTATGGCAAGTGTGGGATGTCATATGCCTGGACCAGAAGCGGGAAAGGGAAAGTTGGTCTTTATGTAGTTGCTGTATTGAACCATCTGAATTCTGTCTTGGGAGTGATACTTTCCCAAAGTCATGTCAAGTCAAGTCACTTTTTATTGTCATTTCAACCATAACTGCTGGTAAAGTACACAGTAAGAATGAGACAACGTTTTTCAGGACCATAGTGCTACATGAAACAATACAAAAACTACACTGAACTATGTAAAAACAACACAAAAACTACACTAGACTACAGACCTACCAAGGACTGCATAAAGTGCACAAAACAGTGCAGGCATTACAATAGATAATAAACAAGACAATAGGCACAGTAGAGGCAGTAGGTTGGTATCAGTCCAGGCTCTGGGTATTGAGGAGTCTGATGGCTTGGGGGAAGAAACTGTTACATAGTCTGGTCGTGAGAGCCCGAATACTTCGGTGCCTTTTGCCAGATGGCAGGAGGAAGAAGAGTTTATATGAGGGCTGCTAGGGGTCCTTCATAATGCTGTTTGCTTTACGGATGCAGCGTGTGGTGTATATGTCTGTAATGGCGGGAAGAGACCCCAATGATCTTCTCAGCTGACCTCACTATCTGCTGCAGGGTCTTGCGATCCAAAATAGTGCAATTGTAGAATGTGGTGAGGATAGGGGGTGGGAGATAGACTTTTCTCAGCTTTCGCAGAAAGTAGAGATGCTGCTGGGCTTTCTTTGCTATGGAGCTGGTGTTGAGGGACCAGGTGAGATTCTCCACCAGGTGAATGCCAAGAAATTTGGTGCTCTTAACGATCTACGGAGGAGTTGTCGATGTTCAGCGGAGAGTGGTCGCTCCGTGTCCTCCTGAAGTCAACAACCATCTCTTTTGTTTTGTTCACATTCAGAGACAGGTCGCTGGCTCTGCACCAGTCCGTTAGCTGCTGCACCTCCTCTCAGTATGCTGACTCATCGTTCTTGCTGATGAGACCCACCACGGTCGTGTCATTGGCGAACTTGATGATGTGGTTTGAGCTGTGTGTTGTTGCACAGTCGTGGGTCAGCAGACTGAACAGCAGTGGACTGAGCACACTGCCCTGGGGGGCCCCGTGCTCAGTGTGATGGTGTTGGAGATGCTGCTTCCAATCCAGACTGAGTAAGTTCTCCCAGTCAGGAAGTCTAGGATCCAGTTGCAGAGGGAGGTGTTCAGGCCCAGTAGGCTCAGCTTTCCAATCTGTTTCTGAGGGATAATTGTGTTGAATGCTGAACTGAAGTCTATGAACAGCATTCAAACATATGTGTCTTTTTTGTCCAGGTGGGTTAGGGCCAGGTGAAGGGTGATGGCAATGGCGTAGTCTGTTGAATGCCATTGGGACGTCTGTTGGGACTGTATATGAACTGCAGAGGGTCCAGTGAGGGGGGCAGCAGGGTCCTGATGTGCCTCATGACCAGCCTCTCGAAACACTTCATGATGATGGATGTGAGTGCAAGGGGACGGTAGTCGTTGAGGCAGGACACTGAAGACTTCTTCAGCACGGGGACGATGGTGGTGACCTTGAATCATGTAGGAATGACGGGGCTGCTCAGGGAGATGCTGAAGATGTCAGTGAGAATCTCTGCTAGCTTGTCTGCACATCCTCTAAGCACTCTGCCAGGAATACTGTCTGGTCCAGCAGCCTTCCGTGGGTTGACCCTGCACAGGGTTCTCCTCACATCGGCCACGGTAAGATACAGCACCTGATCATTTGAAGGAGATGTGGTCTTCCTTGCCGCCACGTCATTTTCCACCTCAAAACAAGCTTAGAAATTGTTCAACGCATCTGGGATGGAGGCATCACCAGCACAGGCAGGTGGTGTTGTCTTGTAGTTGGTGATGGCCTGAATGCCGCTGTCCTGGAAGTGGCTGTGGATTCACTGGGCGTGTGCACGCTTTGCCTCTCTGATGGCAAAGGAATGGGAGAAGGTGGGAATTGATGTTAATTCTTTGATATGATGTGTATGTCACTTTAGCAGCAGGATCTATCATTTTGTGCCTGCCAGATGAGGAGGCTACCACAGAGGACGCAAGAGCAATCATCCCAGATACCTAAGAAACCTCAGACTCCTCCATATTTCTCAGCTGGGAAGTTTTCGAACTCCATCCCAAAACTGTACTTTCCTCACTGAAAGGTATTTCTGTGGATTACATACAACAATGTTAAGTTGAGTGACCTGTCTGACCAGTTTGAATGAATTTTTTGAAGAAATGACAAAATGTACTAAAAGGGAGCAAAGCAGCTGATGTAGTCCACATGGACTCCTTCGGTAAGGCCTTTGATAAGAACGCACCGTTAGAGTAATTTTTGGGTTTATGTCATTAACACTTAGTAAATGGATTCAGCCACCAATCTTGTGTTCCTTGACAATACATTTCCTAAAAGCTGTGAATATCGGTATACCAGTCCAGATGCTGATGGGTTGGATGTAAACCAGAAGGTGAGAGGTTTGCATGCAGTTTTAAAGACAGCATTATCTATACTTTGTAAATATGGATTGTCCTTCATGTTTAGCATGTAAAATACCAAGTAAGTGTATTGTGGATTCAGTTTGGAGCAATGGATTCCTGACTACCAGTTCGGATCCTGCTGGTGCTGGTGGGATAAATGTAATCAGAAGGTGTGAAGTTTTGTATGTAGCTTCAAAAGAAAGCATTGTCTATACTTCGTAAATATGAATTGCCCTTTGTGTTTAGAAAATAAATATCGAGCCCCACACTGGGCCAGCAGACCTTTCTACTGAAAGGGTCTCCGTATGCCTGCTGTACCTTGTTTTGTTGAGTAAAGAAGCTGCTTTGTATCTACCAGTAACTCTCTCTCTCTGGTAATTTCATTCACGCAACAACACACACATGGGTGACTGATCCGAAAGGGCAGAGCCTTCTCTGTAGCAGAAATATCTAAAAGTAAGGGACATGGATTCAGGATAAAAGGATATCACTGATCCCTGCCCTGAACTCACTAACTTCCATTTCCTTATCTAGGGTAAATTTTAATGAGAAGTATTCATTGAAGGCCTCATCTATTTCCTATGGTATAGATTACTATGTTCATCATTAACGGCACCTATTCTTACACTCTCAATCCTTTACTGATAATATAGAATATTTTGGGATTTTGCTTTATCTTATCTGCCAAAGATATTGCATAGCTCCTGCAACACACACAGCAGGTCAGGCAGCATCTATGGAAGAGTAAACAGTCAACATTTCAGGCAGAGACTCTTCAGCAGGACTGGAGAGAATTATCAGAGCAAGAAGATTGGGGGGGGGAGGAAGAAGTACAAGTTGGCAGGTGACAGGTGAAGCTAGGAGAGGGGAAGGGGGTGAAGTAAAGAGCTGGGAAGTTGATTGGTGAAGGAGATAAAGGGCTGGGGGGGGTGGAGTCTAACAGGAGAGTGTTGAAGAACACGGAAGAAAGAGAGGAGCACCAGAAGGAAGTGATGGGGTGAGTGAGGGAGACAGGTATGGGAATAGTGAAGGGAGGGGTCATTACCAGAAGTTCGAGAAATTGATGTTCATGCCATCAGGTTGGAGGCTACCCAGACAGAATATGAGGTGTTGCTCCTCCAATGTGAGTGTGGCATCATTGTAACAGTAGTGGTGGCCATGGACTGACATGTCAGAGCGGGAGTGGGAATTAGAATTGAAGTGGGTGGCCACCAGAAGATCCCACTTTTTCTGGTGGATGGAGCATAGGGACTTGGCAAAGTTGTCTCCCAATCTACACTGGGCCTCGCTAATATACAGAAGGCTACACAGGGAGCATTGGATACAGTAGATGACCTCAACAGACTCACAGGTAAAGTGTCACCTCACCTGGAAGGACATTTTGGGCCTCTGAATGGTAGTGAGGGAGGAGCTGTAGGGCAGGTTTGGCATTTGTTCTGCTTGCAAGGATAAGTACCAGGAGGAAGATCAAGGGAGAGATGAATAGACAAGGAAGTTGTGTAGGGAGCGATCCCTGCAGAAAACGGAAAGTGGGGGGCGGGGGTTGAGGAAGATGTGCTCAGTGGTGGAATCCCTGTTGGAGATGGCAGCAGTTATGAAGGATTATGTGTGAAATGTGAAGGCTACTGGGTGGTATTGTGGAAGGATGGGGTGAGGGCAGCATTGATGGTGGAGGAAGGAAAGCCCCTTTCTTTGAAGAAGGAGGATATCTCATTAGTTCTGGAATGAAATACCACATCCTGAGATCAGATGCAGCGAAGACAGTGGAACTGAGAGAAGTGCACGGCAGTTTTACAAGTGACAGGGTGGGAAGAGGTATAGTCCAGATAGCTGTGAGAATACTTTATACTTAATTGTCGCCAAACAATTGATACTAGAACGTACAATCATCACAGCGATATTTGATTCTGCGCTTTCTGCTCCCTGGACTACAAACGATAGTAAATATTAAAAATTGAAATTATAAATCATAAATAGAAAATAGAAAAATGGAAAGTAAGGTAGTGCAAAAAAAAAACTGAGAGGCTGGTCCGAATATTTGGAGGGTACGGCCCAGATCTGGGTCAGGATCAGTTCAGCAGTCTTACCACAGTTGGAAAGAAGCTATTCCCAAATCTGGCCGTACGAGTCTTCAAGCTCCTGAGCCTTCTCCCGGAGGGAAGAGGGACAAAAAGTGTGTTGGCTGGGTGGGTCGTGTCCTTGATTATCCTGGCAGCAATGCTCCGACAGCGTGCAGTGTAAAGTGAGTCCATGGACAGAAGATAGGTTTGTGTGATGTGCTGCGCCATGTTCACGATCTTCTGCAGCTTCTTCCGGTCCTGGACAGGACAACTTCCATACCAGGTGTGATGCACCCTAGAAGAATGCTTTCTACGGTGCATCTATAAAAATTAGTGAGGGTTTTAGGGTACAGGCCAAATTTCTTTAGTTTTCTCAGGAAGTAAAGGCGCTGGTGGGCCTTCTTGGCAGTGGACTCTGCTTGGTTGGACCAAGTCAGGTCATTTGTGACATTGACCGCAAGGAACTTAAAGCTTTTGACCTGTTCCACTTGCGCACCACCAATGTAAATTGGGTTGTGTGGTCCGCTACTCCTTCTAAAGTCAACAATCAATTCCTTCGTCTTGCTGACGTTGAGGGATAGGTTATTGTCTTCGCACCATGCCACCAGGTTCTCAACTTCCTGTCTGTACTCAAACTCATCATTACCGGAGATACGGCCTACAATTGTTGTGTCATCAGCAAACTTATATATTGAGTTTGATGGAAACTTGGCTACACAATCATGGGTGTACAGTGAGTACAGCAGGGGGCTGAGTACACAGCCTTGTGGGGCACCGGTGCTCAGAGTGATTGTAGAGGAGAGCTTGTCCCCTATTTTTACAGCCTGGGTCTTGTCTGTGAGGAAGTTGAAGATCCAGCTGCAGATCTGAGTGCTAAGGCCCAGGTTCCAGACCTTAGGAATCAGTTTATTTGGAATGATTGTATTAAAGGCAGAGCTGTGATCAATGAAAAGGAGCCTTACGTATGCGTCTTTATTCTCCAGGTGTTCTAAGGAGGAATGTAGGGCCAGAGAGATGGCATCTGCCGTTGACCTTTTGTTCCAATAGGCGAATTGCAAAGCGTCGAGGTTGACCGGTAGGCTGTGGTTGATGTGTGCCATAACCAATCACTCGAAGCACTTCATAGCAATTGATGTCAGAGCCACAGGTCGACAGTCATTCAGGCATGCCACCTTGCTCTTCTTCGGCACTGGGATTATCTTTGCCTTCTTAAAACACAAGGGGATCTTAGACTGAAGCAAGGAGCAGTTGAAGATGTCAGCAAACACTCCAGCTAACTTGCTTGCACAGGCCCGGAGTACCCGTCCCGGGACGCCATCTGGGCCCGTCGCCTTCCTTGGATTTATCAGTGAGTTTGTAAAAGATATCAGTAAATAAACTGTCTACAGAGATAGAGACAGAGAGATTGAGAAAAGGGAGAGATGTGTTGAAAATGGACCAAGTAAATTTAAGGGCAGGCTGGAAGTTGGATGCGAAGTTGATGAAGCCAACAAGCTCAGCATGTGTGCAGGAAGCAGCCCCATGCAGTCATCAATGTAGCATGGGAAAGGTTGGTGAGTGATATTGGTGTAGGGTTGGAACATAGACTGCTTCACGTAGTCAACAAAAAGGCAGGCATAGCTGGGACCCATGTGAGTATCTATGGCTACACCATTGCTTTCAGAGGAAGTAGAGCGAGCCGAAAGAGAATTATTGAGATTGAGAACCTATTCCAGCAGGTGGAGGAGAGTGGTAGTGGAGGGGAACAGGTTGGGTCTGTTGTCTAGAAAGAAGCAGAGAGTTTTAAGGCCCTTTTCTGGAGGAAGTGGGAGGAACCGAATGAGAAATTATTGAAAGTGAGGATGAGTTCTTCCAGATGGAGAATGGTGGTGCACATTTCGCTATCCTAGTGTCCTTAAGTGTACTCTACATCCTAATACTCCTCAAGCAACTTTCTTGATCACAACTATGTATGCCTCCTTTTTCTAATCAAATTCTGAATATCCCTCACACATCTTGCTGCTCAATCTAACAGGAATGTATTGACATTGAACTCTCTCCATCTCACTTATAAATGCCTCCACTTGACAGACACTCCTTTACTTGTGAATAGCCTCTCTCAATCAAAGTTTGTAAGTTCCTGTCCGATCCCATCAAAAAAATATCCCCAGTTTGGAGCTCAGACTTGAAGATCAGTCCTATCTTTTTCCATGACTATCTTTAACTTATGGAATTATTGTCACAGATGCCAAGTATGGTCAACTTCCTCTTAGGAAATAATGCTGGGCATTTATATTATTATTTTCTTATCTCTAAATTCTACCTATTTAACCTTGATGGACATTCCCCAGGATAGCTTTCCTACATATTGCAATTGAGCAAATCCCACTCCTGTCTTATCTCCAGCTCTGTCACACAGGATACATCAATACCCCTGAACACTGAGCTTCCATTACTGCCCATCTCTCAACCAGATTTCCATAACAAGCTTATAATATCACAATCCCATGTTCTGAGTTCATCTGCATTACCTGTGATGCTCCTGCATAGAAGTTAACGTGTTTATCTTGTCAGACCTTCTATACTCCCAGTAGAAAATCCCATAGGAGCAGAATTTGGCCATTTGGCTCAATGCGTCTGCTCCACCATTCAATCACGGCTGATCCTTTTTTCCCTGCCCCACTCCCCAGTTTTTTCCTCATAACCTTTGATGCCATGTCCAATCAAGAACCTATCAATCTTTGCCTTAAATACACCCAATGACCTGACCTCCACAGCTGCCTGCAGTAACAAATTCCACAAATTTACCACCCTCTAGCGAAAGAAATTTCTCCGTATCTCTGTTTTAAGTGGACGCCCTTCTATCCTGAGGCTGTGCCCTCTTGTCCTAGACTCCCACACCATGGGAACCATCCTTTCCATAGCTACTCAGTCTAGGCCTTTCAATATTTGAAAGGTTTCAATAAGATCACCCCTCATGCTTCTGAATTCCAATGAGTACAGTCCCAAAGCCATCAAACGTTCCTCATATAATAACCTTCCATTCCCGGAATCATCCTTGTGTACCTCTGCTGCATGGTCTCCACTGCCAGCACATTTTTTCTTAGATAAGGAGCCCAAAACTGTTCACAATACTCAAGATGAGGCCTCATCAGTGCCTTATAAAACCTCTGCATCACATCCCTGCTCCTGAAATGAATGTTAACAATGCATTTGCCTTCCTCACCACCGACTCTACCTGCAAGTTAACCTTTAGGGTGTTCTGCACAAGGACTCCCAAGTCCCTTTGCATTTCAGATTTTTAAAATTTTCTCCCCATATGGAAAATAGTCTGCACATTTATTTCATCTACCAAAGTGTATGACTATACATTTTCCAATCTTGTATTTAATTTGTCATTCTCTTACCCATTTTCCTAATCTGTCTAAGTCCTTCTGCATCCTACTTGTTTCCTCAACACAACTTGCCCCTCCACCAATCTTCATAGTATCTGCAAATTTGGAAACAAAGCCATCTATTCCATCATCTGAATCACTGATATATAGCAAAAAAGCAGTCCCAATATCAACCCTTATGGAACACCACTAGTAACTGGCAGCCAACCAGAAAAGGATCCTTTTATTCCCTCTCGCTGCCTCCTACCAATTAGCCAGTACTCTAACCTAGCTAGTAACTTTCCTATAATACCATGGGCTTTTAACTTGGTAAGTAACCTCCTGTGTGGGCCCTTGTCAAAGGCCTTCTGAAAATCCAAAATATACAGCATCCACTGCATCCCTTTCATCTATCCCATGTGTAATCTCCTCAGTGAATTCCAACAGGTTTGTCAGGCAAGATTTTCCCTTAAGGAAACTATGCTGACTTTGTCCTATCTTGTCCTGTGTCGCTAAGTAGTCCCTACCCTCATCCTTAACAATCGAATCCAACATATTCCCTGCCATTAAGGTCAGACTAACTTGGTCTATAATTACCTTTCTGCTGCCTCCCTCCTTTCTTAAAGAGTGGAGTGACATTTGCAATTTTACTGTCCTCCAAAACCATGCCAGAGTCCAATGGTTCTTGAAAGATCATTACTAACGCCATCACAATCTCTACCACTCCCTCTTTCAAAACCCTAGGGTGCAGTTCATCTGGTCTGGGTGACTTATTCACTTTTAGATCCTTCAACTTTTTGAGCACCTTCTCCCTTGTAATAATAACTGCACCCACTTCTCTTCCCTCACACTCTTCAACACCTGGGATACTACTAGTGTCTTCCACAGTGAAGACTGATGCAAAAATACTCATTTAGTTCATCTGCCATCTCCTTGTCCCCCATTATTATTTCTCCAGCCTCACTTTCTAGCGGTCTTATATCTACTCTCATCTCTCTTTTATTTTTTATATACTTGAAGAAGCTTGTTCTATCCACCTTGATATTTCATCTTTCCCTCCTAATGATTCTTTGTTGCTCTCTGTAGCTTTTTAAAGCTTCCCAATCCTCTATCTTCCCACTAATTTTAGCTTTGTTGTATGCCCTCTCTTTAATTTTTATATTAGGTTTGACTTCCCTTGTTAGCCATGGTTGTACTATTTTGCCATTTGAATATTTCTTTGTTTTTGGAATACATATATCCTGCAACTTCCTCTTTTTTCCCAGAAACTCAAGCCATTGCTGCTCTGCTGTCATCCCTGCCAGCATCTCCTTCCAATTTACTTTGACCAACTCCTCTCTCATACCACTGTAATTTCCCTTACTTCACTGACATACTGCTATATCAGATTTTACTTTTTCCCTATCAAATTTCAAGTTGAACTCAATCGTATTATGATCATTGCCTCCTAAGGGTTCCTTTATCTTAAGCTTCCAAACCACCTCTGGTTCATTACATAACACCCAATCCAGTATATCTATTCCCCTAGTAGGCTCAACAACAAACTGCTCTAAAAAGTCATCTCATAGGGATTCAACAATTCACTCGCTTGAGAATCACTACCAAACAGATTTACACAATCTACCTGAATATTAATATCTGTAGTCCACATCCCAGCTACTGTTTGGAGGCCTGTATATAACTGCCATCCGGGTCCTTTGACCCTTGCAGTTTCTTAACTCAACGCACAAGGATTTAACATCTTGTGATCCTATGTCGCATCTTTCCAATGACTTGATGCCATTCTTCACTAGCAGAGCCATGCCATCTCCTCTGCCGACCTTCCTATCCCTCTAATATAATGTGTAACCTTGGACATTCAGTTCCCAACTACAACCATCCTTCAGCCAAGATTCAGTGTTGGGAACCGAAGTGAAGGGATTCAGAATAGGACAGATGGCTTAAAAAAAAGTAAAGATAGCGTACAATCAGACTGTCAGGAAGGGCAGGCAGATGATAGGACAAAGTTGCAGCCAGCAGGGTGAATATCAGTGTATTAGGAATGCAGAATCAAAAAAGAGTAACAAATATCAGCGCTCAAAGTGTCATATCTCACTGCACCCTACAATCCACCTTAATTCTTATACTCTGTGCAGTGAGATATGACACTTTGAGTGCTGAATTTGCTTCTCTTTTTGATTCTGCATTCCTACTGCACTGATATTCACCCTGCTGGCTGCAACTTTGTCCTATCATCTGCCTGCCCTTCCTGACGGTCTGATTGTACACTACTTTGCTTTTTTTTAAGCCATCTGTCCTATTCTGAATCCCTTCACTCCAGTTCCCATCCCCCTGCAAAATTAGTTTAAACCCTTCCCAACAGCTCTAACAAACCTGCCCACAAGAATATTGGTCCCCCTCGGGTTCAAGTGCAACCCATCTCTTTTGTACAGGTCATACTTCCCCCAGAAGAACGTGAAGACTTGCTCCCTGCACCAGCTTCTCAGCCATGCACTTATCTACCAAATTATCCTGTTTCTATCTTCACTGGTGCGAAGCACAGGAGGCAGTCCAGAAATTACAAACCTGAAGGTCCTGCTTCTCAGCTTTCTGCCTCATTCACTAAGTTCTCTCTTCAGAACCTCTTGGCTTTTCCTTCTTATATCATTGAAACCAATATGTACCAAGACATCTGGCTGCTCTCCCTCCCTCTCTGATATGCTGGTGTAGCCCATCCCTCTGGTACTTATCACCACTGTCCTGGAAGAGATCTTGATAGTCCAAGTAGCTGAGGTCCGGCTTTGTAACCTTATCCCTATATCCACTTTACAGAATCCCATATCTTTTTTCCACCTGCAGCTTTGGTACCAATAAGGAACAGAATGTCTCCGTTCAACGTCTCCTTTAGTAATGTCCTGTACCTGCTCTGAAACTTCCTTTACACTAACTCCAGGGATGCAAAATATTGTCCTTGAGGCTTGCTTATGACCACAGAAATAATTATCTGTGCTCCTGACTAGAGTCTGCACCCTCTTCGGACCCACTAGTCTTTGACCTGCGCCGCTATACAACACAACTAGTGATGATGCCACTGATTTGACTGCTGCTGTTGCTTTTTACTGAGAGGCTATCCACCCCAAACATTCTCCCAAGCAATATATTTATGAGTGATGGAATGGCTACAGGGAATTCCCGCACTATCTGACTACATCTTCTGGAAGTTGCACTGAAACTTTGGTGTAATCACTTGCATGAAACTTCTACCTACAACACTCAATGCTAACTGTATGCTCCTCAGTGAGTCCACCTGTCACTTCTGCTGATCCATGAAGTCTGAGAAGAGTGGGACACACTCCTGCAAGTGTTTGTTGTCAGAAACACTTGACTTCTCACTGATCTCCTACAATTTGATTGAGTGTGACATCAAAATGCCCTGATAAATCTGAAGTCAGTGGACAACAGGAGAAAACATTCTACTGGTCAGACTTCTGCTTTGTACAAAGGAAAGTGTCTGTGGTTATTGGAGGTCAATCACCTCAGCTCCAGATTATCATTGCGGGAGTTACTTGTGGCAGTCCTCAAAGCCCAAGCAAACACAAGTTCTAACATATGGTTACAAATTCAAAATGTTAACTGTTTCCTTCTCCACAAATGCAATCTGACCTGTTATTTTCTGCTTTTGTTTCAGTTTTCCAGCATCTGCAGTTTTTTTTTAATTTTTAGTCTAGAAGTGGAGTTGTTTACTAATATTTGTTCCATGTTTAATATATTCACACACTCTCAGCAAATAGAGCAGTCCACACCCGCACTCAACAAAGTCTGGACAACATACAGTCTGGCCATTTGTATTTCATTCCATAAAATTGTCTGGCAATGACGATCCTCAACAAGACAGAATTTTATAAGGTAATATAATTGGTGGAAATGTACATAATTCAGAGCCAGCAACATTGAGTCGGGGTTCACTTTAAGAGGCTGGTCTAACATGATGACGTAATTTCATAAAGTACTTTACCGTGCTTTGTGTTCAGTGTTTGGAGTACAATAAATGAGATATTATGGTTTTTTCTTAAACATAAAATGCCTCCGCATTTGCGGAAATCTACAGGCTAACCTTCGCTTATAGAGACAGTGTAATTCCTGTCATTCAGACCCATGCTGTTAACTCATTGTCGGTCAGCATGGATGAGAAATTCAACGTATTCGTCCTCAACACCTTTTTGACCATATATACAAGGCAGAAGTCAAGAATGTGACAGAAAACCTCCACTTGCTTGGATGAATACAACTCCAACACTTTCCAGTCAACCAAAGCCACCTGCTAATTAGTATTTTATTCAGTGCCCTTAACATTAGTTCACTCCACTACCAATACACAACAGAAGTGGGTAACAGTTACAAAATGCACTGTAATTACTTGTCCAAGCCACTCCTCTTTCACCTCCTAAACACACAACCTCTACCAGTGAAGGTGAGCAGGGTAGCAGGTACATGGGAGCACCATTGCCCCCAGGATTCCCTCCAGATTGCAAATATTCCTTCATCCTTGTTTGGATCTAAGTCATATAATTGTGGGATCACTTTTTCCAGATGCAACTCACCACCACATTTCAAGTAGGTTTGGGAAAACACTTCATTACTGGTCAGATCGCCAAACAATGCAGAAATAAATGTAAACATTTATTATTTTGAACACCCTTTCAAAGAAACTCTTCAATGCAGAGAGACAAGCCAACCTTAGTTTTCCTTCTTTCTCCACTTCACAAAAGTCTTTCATCCTAAGTGGCTTTCAATTATATTTCCCCTTAATCTTAGAGTCTCCAATTCCTTGCTAAAGTGTGATAACTACAACTAATTACAACAGATGAACTGAGATCTAATCAGTGCCTAAGAAACTATTAAAAAGTGGGCAATGTGGAATAACATTGTAGTGGGAGCAACAAGGCAACAACGTTGTTTGCTGTGTTTCCTTAGATACAGATAGGTGTTCCAAGCACTAAAGCAAACACCAAGCCAATGAAACAGAGCGGCTTGGTCCACGTGTATGGATTTAAGGAGGAAGAAAATCTCAGTGTGTGGAATTACGTGGTTTCCACCTTGACTACCAATGCTGGATGGAATAGAGAGTGGATGCAGAAGGCTGTAACATCTGAGACATGGGGACTCTGGGAGTGAATGTAATGTTACACATAGTGGCAGGGATTTCAAAAGGACAAGTCTTGTAGATGGTGAAAGAGGATCTGATCTGACCTGAGACTAAAATGAAATTCAGCAGCTCAGAGTGGAACAAAATGTAAGAGATCAGGATTTGCATTGTAGTATGTAGGCTGCTCAATTTATGTCTCATTTGTTTTATTTCCATTGGAGCCTGGTAAAGGAAATATCCTGCTGGCACATTGTAACCAGTTTTACTTGATCACACAAGCCTCACATTCCACTTGGTAAAGGGTAACAATTATAATTCAGACTGAGAAAACTGATAGCCTATGGTAACCGCATAACTGTGATTTTAAATGCTTAGGCATCAGAAAAAGGAAAGGCTAAGGAACAAAGCAACAGAGTAAGTTTAAAGTTCAGCAGGAGTGAAAATGATCAAAAGATCTAAACTGCCTGATGATACTTAGGCACAAAAAAGGAGAAAAGGGAATCTTTTGTTAAATTCTGTACAAGAGCAATCTTACACTGATTCTGAGTGGACAATTGACAGGGCAACGGATTTATTGGTTCAGGGAATCAATGCTCCCTGGCACACAGATTCTCCCAGAGCAATGATGAATCCCCCAGGGGAAAGTCCATTGAGTTTGGCTCATTCTGAGTTATCTCAATGCAAATGAAAAGTGATCTCATGAGGTCAAGAGTCAAAGTGTGTTATAATTGTTAAAAAAGGAACTAGATTAACCTAGCATTATAAGGAAAATTTGCAAAAAGCTGGTCTGTAATACAGCCTGCAGGATACATTGAACAGCTGTGTGGAGGAGGTGTTATTTATTTGTTATCACACCAGTGTTACAAGAACGGACATTTCACCACTGCCTGGTCCTGACACATGACTTTATACAGTGATGCCTAATTCAGAAATCCACAGAAATTTCACATCTATTAACAGACAGATTGTGTGACTGTGATTTGGCATTTCAACTAAATGAAGCATGTGACTTTGGACTAAGTGATCTTTAAGTGTGTAACATATAAATAGAATGAAATTTTCAATTAGACTTCACACCAAAAGCCCACATCCTAGATAAGGCAACAGCAAAAACATGTATGTGTGTACATTTGTGTATATTTATGTGTATGTAACCTAGGACTGCAATGTATGTAATGTGTGAATTACAGTGTATGTATTGTTAGTGTATAAAGTTATGAAAAGTTGAGAAATAGGAACAGATTTTGTCCATTTTGCCCTTCAAGCTTGTTCTACTATGTACTAAAGTGATAGCCAAGTTTCTATCTTTACTTCACTTTCCCAGCAATACCTGTGAATCTAAATTCCCTCAGAATACCAAATATCTTATTATTATATGTTAAATATTTGAATTGACCAAACATTCTCAAGGTCCAAAGAAAGGAAATTCAAACCAAAGATGTCCTCAAAAGAGTGCAGAATTTTCTTCCTATCTCAACTCCTTACTCTAAGACTGTAATCTTTATATTTTTAAATTATTCTCCAGCAAGAAGAAACATCCTTGCACTATTTATCATGTAATCCCAAAGAAAGTTACATTTCAATGTGATTGGCACATGTCCAAGTACATTTGGGGTTACGAATCTTACCTGCTCAATCTCTCATTACAGGAAAATCTCCACTAGTCCTGCATTCCATGCAGTCAGCTTCTACCATACTTCCTCTTAAAAGTAAACACATCCACTTATACAAGGTTTCCCAAACTGGGGTCCACGAACACCCTTTGGTTAACGGTAGAGGTCTATGGCATAAAAAAGATTGGGAACCCATGGTAGGAGACCAAAACATCTCTACATATGATTTCACCGCAGATCTTTACAATTGGTTTGCATAAGAAATTCAAAAATTTTGGTATTCCCTTCCATCAATCTATCTGATTCTCCTGAATCATACTGTAATTTGCTTAATGCTCCGTAATCACTTCTCAAGCATTTTGTGTGTCTAAGTTTCCTTTGCTCATTCACTTACTAAGTTTCCAGAGATTAGCTGGTAAATTAAAATCACGAAGATCTTCTTTAAACAAAAGAACTTACAGGGGGTCAAGCAGCATTGAAGGGTGATATTCTCATTCCACATAAGTTCTGGGCAATACACTAAAGCCACTTATCAACAATAAAATAAGTATTTTTCACCGTCACAGTTCCTAATAACAAATAACACTGTTCTATTTCTGTGTAATATTGAACGAAAAAAGACTGGAATAAAACAATCCAGTGATGTAGCTCTCCAGTTTATGAGTGCTTTTCATTAGCCTGGGATTCCAGAATTGGTCTCATACCTGTTCTTTAAATCTAGGATCCCCACCCACTTCTTCATGGTCTGATTTGTGGTGTCTCTTGCATCACCACTGTTTCTGCCACATTTTGCATCATTGGGCTTCATTCTCACTATGGAAACAAATAAACATTCAAATTTTGGGCCTAGGTCCTTCTTCAGGAATTAGTGATTTGTTTCCAGATGACAATCCACCCAATACTTCTGTGGCACTCTGTCCGCCAGAGAAAGCAGGATCTCCCAGTGGCCACACATTTTAATTCCACATTCCATTCCCATTCTGATATGTCTATTCACGGACTCCTCTACTGTCAAGATGAAGCCACACTCAGGTTGGAGGAACAACACTTTATATTCCGTCTGGGTAGCCTCTAACCTGATGGCATGAACATTGACTTCTCTAACTTCCGTTAATGCCCCACCTCCCCTTCGTACCCCATCCATTATTTATTTCTCTCTCTCTCTCTCCTTTTTCTCCATCTGTCCCTCTCACTATACTCCTTGCCCATCCTCTGGGCTTCCCCCCTCCCCCTTTCTTTCTCTCTAGGCCTCCCATCCCATGATCCTCTCATATCCCTTTTGTCAATCACCTGTCCAGCTCTTGGCTCCATCCCTCCCCCTCCTGTCTTCTCCTATCATTTTGGCTCTCCCCCTCCCCCTCCCACTTCCAAATCTCTTACTATCTCTTCTGTCGGTTGGTCCTGACGAAGGGTCTCAGCCTGAAACGTCATCTGTACCTCTTCCTATAGGTGCTGCCTGGCCTGCTGCGTTCACCAGCAATTTTTATGTGTTTTGCTTGAAATTCCAGCATCTGCAGATTTCCTCGTGTTTTGCGACTTCTATGGTTTGGTTTGGTTTGGTTTGGCACCAGGAAGTTATATTCAGCCGATGCTTTGAATCTGACCCTGGTTCATGCTCAAATCTTTTCTTGCTCCATGAAGGGGACCTTGATGCCCCATTCATTGTGTATTGTGTGTGGAAATGATTTTGCTATCTACATCATGTGGACATTGTTGTTCCTCAAGAATACTTATAATATCTCCAAACTATTTTCCCTGTTCTGCCTCTTGCTTTCTTGGTCATTCTATATGGACTTCTTTCTGTTGGTCATCCAAAATTTACAACATGGCTTTGAACACTCCATGGCTTTGCATATCAGTAGGCAAGGCTCATATCAGAATTGTCTTCTCTGCTTGCACTCTGAGTTTACAGACATAAATGACTTTGGATAAACAAATCCCTCAAACATGACAAATCATTTTGACTTCATTAAAACATATTAAAGAGTTCTCTCTGTGACTGCTTGCAAATAAAGAATCAGCCATGGCCAATTGTTACATTTCCAGATGAACAGCAATACATTTGGGTTTCATTGGAAGGTCTTACGGTATTCTAAAGGGTCCCTTTACTTTTTAAAGTTCTGTTTTCTCAGTCCTAGGCAGTTCCATCTTCCCCCCACTGTTTCCATACTTTAGGCGGGTTGCTTGGTTGGAATTCTAAGGACCATGAGCACCTTTATTTGTTTCTTCATGCAACAATCACAACCAAATCACAGCACAGGCTGTCTCCTGATATATGATGATGTGTTGCTTTGTTGATGGTGAGCCACCTTGTTGAGCCATTGCAATCCTTCTGTTCCATTGCAACATTATTGCCAGACTAACTGACCAACATTCCCTGCTTTGTTTCTCCCATCCTTCTTAGAAGGCAGTTTTATTTACTATTTCTAATCTGACATGTCTGTAGCACGTGTGTGTGTGATATATGGAAAATAGTTGTGTGTGTTAAAATATCAGCTCCTCTTTACAGACAGTAGGTCCCTAAGTATAGACTTACTTCCCAAGCCACCTTACAAGACTGTTGACAAACAGGTGAAGAGCTGGGGAGCAGTGGTGGTGGGTTAATGCAGGATCAGCAGGGTAGTGGTCAGCAGAAATTGATGGATGGAGGGGGGATGGCTTGGTGACCAGCCGCTCGAGATCATGATAAATAGGCTTGTTATTGAAGTGAGGTTGGTGGGGGAGGAGTCCCCTGCTATTTCAATGGTATACTAATGGCTGGTGTTGTGTTTGGTGCTTGCAGTGGTGGGATTGTCAGTGGTCAGATAGAGGAGCCAGGATGGATTAAGAATGGAGTGTCACAGTGGTGTATCTTGAAGAGCAGCTGCCTCACTGCCCCTATGGCCTGGGCCAATCTTGACCTCTGGTGCTTTGCGTTTGGAGTAGTACATTCTCCTTGTAACCGTGTGTTTCCCCAAGCTCTGATTTCCTTCCACATCCCAAAGACATGCAGGTAGGTTGGTTAGTTGAGTACTGTGAATTATTCCATGTGTAAGTGGATGCATAAAACCAAAACACTGCAGATGTTGGAAATCTAGAATAAAAGAAAATGCTGGAAGAACTTAACAGATCAAACAGCATCTGTGAAGAGAAAAGTAGGTAACATTTCAGGTCAATAACAAAGAAGCAGAGCAGAGTAATGATGACGCTAAACGACGACTCCTTTGGTGGCATCTTTGGAAACAGCTCTATTTCCATCTTTAATATCTTTATTTTTTCCCTTTCAGGGTTCTTTGGAAGACCCTGACCTGGAGTTACATACTGACTTCGGTTCTTTGTGGGAATGGGACCCACTTTTGGGGTTTCATAGCCGAATGTTGTTGTTCAGCACGCCAAGGGGTCAGCCTAAGAGCCCGGCTCGGATTTGGAAGCCTAGAATCTCGGGGCTCTGGAGAGGGGTGGATCGAGGGTCCATGTCGGCAGGAGACCCATGCGTTGTTGGAAGAGTTGGGATACCTGCTGTGGGCTCGAAGACCCGGGATCTTTGAGATCTTCTGGCGCAGAGCTCGAGAAAAGCAAGTTAATGGACTTTTAAGATCGTAAACCAGACAGTTGTTTGATATGTCTCCCCGCTCGCTAGGAAAACTGAGGCACCTCCTTCTCACTTATTAGGGAGAGGGGGAGAGAGGGGGAGAGAGGGGGAGAGAGGGGGAGAGAGGGGGAGAGAGGGGGAGAGAGGGGGAGAGAGGGGGAGAGAGGGGGAGAGAGGGGGAGAGAGGGGGAGAGAGGGAGAGAGAGGGGGAGAGAGGGGGAGAGAGGGGGAGAGAGGGGGAGAGGGGGGAGAGAGGGGGAGAGAGGGGGAGAGAGCGCGAGCGCCTGTGGTATGTCGTATACCAGGTGAAACACTAAGTCTTTGGCGTAACTGCAAGTCTGTGTCTTTGCTATTGCTTTGCTCAGGCTTGAGTACTCGGAGGAGGGTGCCACTGCTTGCTTTTGCCGGTGGGGGGAGGGGGATTGTTGCTTGCTGCCGCTTACGCACGGGAGGGAGGGTTTGCTGGGGGAGATTTTGGAATTCTAACGTTTACCTGTTGTTCATTCTTTGGGGCACTTCTCTGTTTTTGTGGATGGTTGTGAAGAAAAAGCATTTCAGGATGTATATTGTCTTCATTTCTCTGACATTAAATTGAACCTTTGAACTTTTGATAGGACATGAAAAGAGATGAAACAAGTTTTAAGATGCAGGGAAAGGATGGAGAGGATTATCAGGGATCTGGAGCAAGGCAGGAAAGATGAATCAAAAGAGAGAATTATAACAAGAATTAAAAGAGTTTGAAGAAGGTGTCAATGTGAATCATTGCCTTTGGCTATTCTCCCCACCTTCCCATTAACTGCCTCAGATCTTGACCTCTGGTGCTTTGTGCATGGATTTTTTGCATTCTTTCCTCCTTGTGCTCTGATTTCCTCCCACATCCCAAAGACATGCTGGTCGGTTGGTTAGTTGGGTACTGTAAATTGTCCCATGTGTAAGTGAATGGTAGAATCTGAGGGAGTTGAAAGGAATGTGGGGAAATCTGGTTACAGAAAAAACCTGTGAGGAATGGGGTTACTTTGCCAGCTGGGAACAATGATTTATATCGACACCTTCCCCAACCCACCTTTTAATTTTTGTCAAAAACACGAGAAAATCTGCAAGTGCTGGGAATCCAAAGCAACACGCACAAAATGCTGGAGGAACTCAACAGAGACTTCTCCCCTTCCTCTCCAGCCCTGATGAAGGGTTTCAGGCTGAAACATTGACTGCTTTCTCTTTTCCATAGATGGTGCCTGGCCTGCTGAGTTCCTCTAGTATTTTTTGTGTGTTGCTTTTAATTTTTGTTCTTCTTCTCCTCCCTTTTAGACCATAGGAGCTGAATTAGGCCACTTGGCCCACCGAATCTACTTCGCCATTTCATCATGGCTGATCCATTTTCCCTCTCAACCCCACTCTCTTGCCTTCTCCCCATATCCCTTCATGCTCTGACCAATTAAGAATCGATCAACCTCTGCCTTAAATAGACTTAATGACCCTGCCTCCACAGCCACCTGTACCTACAAACTCCACAGATTCACCACTCTCTGTCGAAAAAAATTCCTTTTTTTTTTAGATTAGATTAGATTATGAGGACACGCAGTCCTCTTTTATTGTCATATAGTAATGCATGCATTAAGAGATGATACAATGTTTTTCCAGAATGATATCACGGAAACACATGACAAACCGATTTAAAAACTAACAAAAACCACATAATTATAACATATAGTTACAACAGTGCAAAGCAATACCGTAATTTGATAAGAACAGACCATGGGCACAGTAAAAAGTCTCAAAGTCTCTCGAAAGTCCCACCATCTCACGCAGACGGTGAATCTCCAGCACTGCCAACTTGCCGATACAGCATACTGGAAGCATCTGACCACAGTCCGACTCCGAGTCCGTCCGAAAACTCCGAGCCTCCGATCAGCTCTCCGACACTGAGCACTGAACACCATCTCTGCCCAGCGCTTCGATCCCCGCCCCGGCAATAGGCAAGGCCGAGGATTTGGGGCTTTCGTCTCCGAAGATTCTCGATCGCACAGTAGCAGCAACAGCGAAGCAGGCATTTCAGAAGTTACTCCAGGTATTCCTCCATGCTTCTCACAGCTGTCTCCATCAAATCTGGATTGTGCACGGCCCCCTAGTTAACACATATCGATATCATTCGGAATGGCCGTGCGCACTGCGTCGTGCCGCCATCTTCTCCCCCGTCCTTTTCATCTCTGTTCTAAAAAGACGACCCTTAACCCTCTACTCTGAGGCTGTGCCCTCTGGTCTTAGACTCTTCCACCATTGGAAACATCCTCTCCACATCCACCCTATCTCAGCCTTTCAACATTCAATAGGTTTCAATGAGGTCACTCCTCATTCTTCTGAATTCCACGAATGCAGGCCCAAAATCATCAAACGTTCTCACATGATAAGTCATTCAATCCTGGGATCATTTTCATGAACCTCCTTTGCACCCTCTCCAATTTCAGCACATCTTTTCTAAGATAAGGGGCCTAAAACTTCTCACAATACTCCAAGTGAGGCCTCATCAATGCTTTATAAAGCCTCAACCTTACATGTTTGCTTTATTTTGATTCACCTTTCCTGCCTTGCACCATTTTCCAGATAATCCCCTCCATTCTTTCCCTGCATCTTAACACTTGCTTGATCTCTTTTTCATGTCCTGTCAAAAAGTTGTTGACCTGAATTATTAACTACTTTTCTCTTCACAGATGCTGCTTGACCTGCTCAGTACTTTCAGCATTTTCTTTTATTTTAGATTTCCAGCATCTTCAGCATTTTGCTTTTATGCTTCTACTTTGTGCTTATACATTATATTTAGCTAATGCATCAGGGTTACATTTGTACCATAAACATAAGAATAAGAAATTAATTGTGGCAACATTTATATATGCATTGTATCCAGGTAACCATTTTAATTACAGTCCATGAAGACTAATTGTTCACTTATTGTTATTTGACAGATATTGACAAAGACATTGAAGTTTTTTAGATATGGGTTAGTGCTGGAAAGTGTCACGGGGGTAAAAGATCAGCTAGAATCTTACTGAATGGCAGTGCAGGCACAAGCTGTTCTCACATTGTAAATTTGAGTTTACAAGGTACCCTTCTGTGATGAGATTTAAACATTTTAATATCTCTGTCAAAAGCAGCAAAGCTGAAGAGTTACTATTAATTTACCAACTGATTGAGAATATAGCAGGAGTTAATAATCCACCATAAAGTTTTAGTGGAACATGAAGAAATATTAGGCCTAGGTCTGAGAAATATAAAGCAACAATAAAAAGAGTAAAACTATGAGAAAACGATTATTAACAATAACACCAATCCATTTAACATATTCTATTGTACATTACGAAGGAAAATCTGCACTTAGGAGCAGAGGTTTTGACAGGGTGGTGAAAAATCTCCCAGATATTAGTCAAAGCAGCATCAAATTAAAATAATTAGTGACAAATAATGGCTGACAAAATTAGTCAATAAACACGGGAAAGATTTGAGCGGCTTTCCTCTTACTGCTATTGAAGCTTACGTGTTAACTACCAATATAAGTGAGTTGGATAACTCTGCTAAAAAAAACAGAAAACAAGAATCTCATAAACACATTAAGCATCTGACAAATTACTAGCTGTCTTCACTAAGCTGCAGTTCTTTTTGAAAGCATATCAATTTCCTCATTTATTATGTTACAAAGTAGATCTTACCATACACGGGCTGTAATGAAGTGACAATCCCCTAATTACTGAACATCGTCCACCTTGACATGCAAAACACAAGAGTTGTTTTTTTTCTGTCACTAATATAAATTCCTAATTGATTCCAAATCAGCAAATTTGCCTGATCCCCAGGCCCATTCGCCTTCCTGATGAGGTCACTTTTCTCCCCTGCCCTTGCAATGAGATTCACACAGCCTATTTCGCTCCATCTACCCCTCCCCCCGTAAACACACACCTCCAGGCCAGCATCATTTCCAATTGTGAACAAATGTTGTTGATATTCATTAATTTGCAAGCACTAAATTTGCCAATTTTGAGACTTTCTCTCCTGCTCGGAGGCAGGTGGGAGAGTCAATTTACTTCATCTATGGCAGTTAAATTAAATGGAATCAGCCTGATCATTCGAATCAAAGATTGGACCATAAAGCAATTAAGGGTTTCTAATTCTTTGCCTCAAAAAGGGGCAGTGAGCCTCTCAAGATAATTAACTACACATAATGAAAATCCTTTTTTGCCATTTATGGCTTTTTTGTGTTCCTGTGCCCTGTTCATT
This sequence comes from Mobula hypostoma, assembly GCF_963921235.1. Lineage (NCBI taxonomy): Eukaryota > Metazoa > Chordata > Chondrichthyes > Myliobatiformes > Myliobatidae > Mobula > Mobula hypostoma. Next base: position 39,759,503 of record NC_086114.1, read on the forward strand.
TTGCTTTTGATACAGCTTTCCTCCCTTCTGTGGTCTCAATTCTGGATGAAAACAGATCTTTAGTTAATAGGCTCTCTGTGGGCAGATGAGGTCTATTAGGAGGTTAATTTAAAAATGAATTTTGGGTAAAACAACAGGACACCAGGAGATAGAGTGTGTGTGGTGTGTGCATTGTGTGTATGTGTGCGTGAGTCTGCATGAGTCTGCATGCATGCATCTGTGTGTGTGTAATATGCTGTGTGCACTCTCCATACTATCACAGTGAATATCACTCACAATCCTCCTGTCCCTCCTAAAAATTCAAGAGCACTGTTTTGAACTCATATATATTTCCCATTGTTAGTTAAGTTTATTTTCTTTATCAGTTTGCCCCCCTTTTCATCGCACCTACAGCCCACCTTCCATGGGCTGGGGGGTGGCACCACAACTGCATCTGCTCTCTGCTATTTGGGTGCAAGAAGCCATCCATCATGTGTCAACACCTACAATGGCTGTGGGCCTCTGCTCATCTGGAGCTACAACCCCCAAATGTGCCTTTGTCGCCTCGAGATTTAACTTTTCCAACACACTTCTCTTATTCATACTTCACAAATCATAGGTTTCCCCAAACCTCCACTGCCTACTTAGTGATTATCACCTCCACTTCCCTCCTCACTTTTGTTTTGAAGGACAGCCTCATCTCTGTCTGACCTGCAAATGTCTGGGGACACTGTAGGATTCTACATTTGGTCTTTCGATAATTTATTCAGCCCTTTAAAAGCCAAGGTTCTGTGTTTGTGAATTTTCTCCTTCAACCTATCTAGCTCTCATCTCTTCCACTCTAAGATACTGCTTAAGGTTATGGTATTGGTACTGGTTTATTATTTTCACATGTCCAAGAACACTATGGGAAGACAGAGAAGAAATTGGAAACCTGTGCTGAGATATTTACAACATCGTTATCCTCTGGCAAGGTGCTGGAAAACTGAAGACAGCAAGTGTTGTGCCTTTATTTAAGAACGACTGTAATGATAGATGTATTAATTATCGACCCATGAGACTAAGATCCATCGTAGATATGATGTTGGAAACTTAGTATTCTGAGGGATAAGATGTAATTACATTTGGAATGTCAGAGGCTGTTTGGGAGTCACCAGCATGGCTCCACCAGTGGAAGAAGTTATCTTGAGTTTTCTGATGAAATGACGAGGAAAGTTGATGCAGGCATAGTATACAGAATTTCAGTAAGGTTCTGCATGGTAGGCTGTTCTGAAAGGTTACTTCACATAGCTTCCAAGGACAGCCAGCAAACTGCATACAAACTTGGCTGAATGGTAGGAGTCAGAGAGTGACGTGGAAGGATGTTTCTCAGACTGGAGCTTTGTGATTAGTGATATGCCCCGGGGGCTGGTGTTGGGCCCATTATTATTTGACATCTATATTAATGATCTGGATGAGAATATATGAAGAATAGTTAGTAAGTTAGTAAGTGACATTAAAATAGATAGTATTGTGGCAACCCACTTTCTAGCACACACGAACCGGCTCACAAAACAGCGCGCGCAGGCAGAGGGCTGGCCCCAAAAGGGGCGCCAGGCCATCTTCACCAGCAGGAGGAAAATCCCGCACGCAGAAAGGGTCTGGGAATATGCATTCCCCACAGCAGTCCTGCCCAGGGAGGGCGGAAAAGGGAAGGCTTTAAAGCAGGCCGCGAAGTTTGAATAAATCTCTTTCATCGCAACTCCAACTCACCGACTACGTGTGGTTATTTTAGCGCTGTGTGTAGCACACCACTACAGTAACATGAACAGTGAAGAGGAGAATCAAGAATTGCAGGGAGATTTTTATCAACTGGATAGGTTGGCTGCGGTGTAGCAAATGGAACTTAATTCAAATAAGTGTAAAGTACTATATTTTGGAAATCAGGTAGGACTTTACATTGAACTGAAGTGCCCTGTGTATTGTTGTAGAAGTGAGGGACATAAGTACGTGTGTATAGTTCTCTAAAAGTGAAGTCACATGTAGATACGATGGTGAAGAAGGATTTTTATATCTGGTCTACATCAATCAGGGCAATGAATATGGAAGTTGGGAGGTTGTGGAGCACTTGTACAAGGCATTTTCACTTTTCACTTCTTTGAGATGCTGCATGTAATCTAATTGCAGGAGGTCAGTTGTGTGGAGGATACCAAGGGGCTCTGATGTGTTTTAGACAACTTTAGTGAGTGAGCAAATGTGTGGAAGTAGCATTTCAACTTGGACAAAAGTGAGGCTATCCATGCATGTTCTGAAAACTGGAAGACCTAACCGAATGATGAGAGACTGGGAAGAGGAGAGTTGCAAAGAAACCGAGGTGTTCAGTGCACTGGTCACTGAAACCAAGCACTGAGCACAACGAAGCATTCAGGAAAGTTAATGCTTCATTGAGAAAGGATTGAGAACAGCTACAAGGATGTTAAATTGCAGCAGTACACGGCCTTGCTCAGACCCTGTGGAATACTGTTTTGGACTCCATATTTGAGGAACTTGCCTGGAGGGAGTATAACAAACACTTACTTGACTAATTGTGAGATGGCAAGACTGATGTGGAGGAAAGTCTGGGTTGATTAAACTAATGTTCATTGGAGTTTAAAAGAACAAGAAGGGAATTCATAGTAAACTACAGAATGCTTACAGGGCACAATAATTGGAAGATGTCCCTGGTGAGGATGACTCAGGAAACAGAGGAGACCAAGTCACTGACTAGGGTAGAAATACATTTCTTAATGATAAAAGGATCAAGGGAAATGGAGAAGAAGCAGGAACAGGATACTGAAGTGGATGATCAACTATCATTCTGAATATTGTAGTAGTTCCAAAAAGCTGAATGACCCATTACTGCTCCTATCCTTAATGTTTCTACCTGATGAGCAGAAAATCCTCCAAAACTGAATATTGCAAAGATCATTTTCACTCGCCTCATTCTATGAAATAAATCCCATTCCTTTGTCATCACCCATAGTCATCTCCACAGCAACTGCAGCCTTGAAAATAATGGCTCTTTCTTCACTTCAACACTCTACCTGGGTAACTCTGTTCACATCCTGCCTTGCCACGATTCCAACTACGGCTGCAACTCCTTACATCTGTCTTCCAACCCAACTTTGAGACTTTATAGACTGAGGCCACCCTCACACCAGGTTCCCTGCCATTGTCCTTTGATAACTTAACTACACTGCCTCTTCTTTCGAGTCTGAAATTCCTAATCTACATTTCCCTCCATGACCTCCCCCACCCCGTTTTTGCAATCCTACAACTTTCTTATAAACTTTTGAAGATTTTTTTGAAAATTTGTTTAAATATATCTTGCCATGCTTCTTGAAGCATCTTGCTACATTAAAGAAGCTGCACAAGGGCAAGGTGATACTGTTAAACACAAAAACACTTTTTACAATGCTGCCATAACGGTTCTGAAATCCCAGTGAGATTGAATCTTTTCAACCTTTAGTTCAGTTGAAGTGTTATGTCGCACATCATCTCCGATCCTTCTTACATTCGCCCTTGATTCCTTTCACCCTTCATCATAAGATGATGAATTCCCTGTGTTTCTGAACAACTCACCTGGTCTCATCTAACTCCTGCCAGTTTGTACCCTGTCCCCTCCACTCCACCTCTTATTGTGGCTTCCTTTCCCATCTTGATTGGGGTCTTGGCCCGAAATGTCACTCCATAGATACTGCCCGACTTGCTGAGTTCCTTCGGTATTTTGTGTGTGTTGCTCAAGATTTCCAGCATCTGGAGAATCTCTTGCATCAGGACATCAAGTGGGGGAACCAGGTAAGATTCAGCTTACAAAGTCCTGATGCAGGGTTTTAACCCAAAATGTAGACAATCCTTAAACCCTCCAGATGGTGCTCAACCAAGTTCTTCCGGAAGTTTGTTTCTTGCCCCAGATTCCAGCAGTGACAGTATCTTACAGTATGTTTCCCTAAGTAAAGCATTGACTTCACCTGTCAAAATGAACAATCAGTCAGTCAGTATCCTCCTCTGTGGAGGAAAACAACAGCCTGCACTCCAGCCAAGTCTTTCCTTCTGATTCTGATATCATCCTTTCAAATCGATGGAGCCATTCATAATGATCTTGTTGTGGTCTAATGAAGTTCTATGTGTTTTAATAACTTTGCTTTTTAATTCAACAAATCAAACAGAGTGCTTCATTTACACACACAGAACGCTGGAGGAACTTAGCAAGTCAGTCAGCATCTCTGGACCAGAATAAACAGTCAACATGACTGGAACAGAAGGGCACGCAAGTCAACAAGCCAGAATAAGAGTGTAGGGGGTGGGGGAGAGGGTACAAGCTGTCAAGGTGATGTAAGATCTGGTGAGAGAGAAGGTGAGTGGGTGAGGAAGGGAGGATGAAGCATGAAGTTGGGAGGGGATAGGTAGAAGAAAGAAAAGGCTGAAGAAGAAGCAATCTAATAGGAGATGGCAGTGGACATGGAATAAAGGGAAGGAGGAGAGGAACCAGAGGGAGGTGATGGGCAGGTGAGGAGAAGAGAAGGGATGAGGGAGTAACCAGAATGGAGAATAGAAAAGAGAGAAGGAGGGAGGGGATGTAATTAACAGAAGTTAGAGAAACCGACGCTTATGCCATCAGATTGGAAGCTATCCAAATAGAATATGAGGTGTTCCTCATCCAGTGCTTGATTCTCTCTCTCAATAATTACTCACACTGATTTTGGGAATCATTAATTCTGCTACTGAGGAACAGTGATGATGCAACGATTAAGTTACCTAACCAGTAATCCAGATGTTTGGGCTAACAATCTACAAACCTGAGTTTAAATCTCACCAAGCCAGCTGTGGAATTTAAATTCAATTAGAACATAGAACGGTATAACACAGCACAGGAAATGGCCCATTGGCTAATCATGTCTGTGACAACATGATGCCAATTTAAACTGCACATCTGCCTGTACGTGGTCCATATTTTTCCATTCACTTTCTGTCCACATGTCTATCTAAAGCAGGGGTTCCCAACTTTTTTGTTTTAACCATCAACCAATGCCATTAAGCAAGGGCTCCATGGGCCCCAGGTTGGTAACCCCTGGTCTAAATGAATCTTAAATGTACCTGCTTCCACTAACACCCCAGTAGCATTTTCCAGTCTATATTAAAACCTTGCATTGTATATCTCCTTTTCCCCTCGCACCTTAAAGCTATCCTCTTAAGTATTGGACAGTTGCATCCTGGGAAAAGACTGATATCGATCAATATCTCCCATAATTTTATATACAATAACTTGAAAACTTCTACTAACGTGCTCAAGGACGGCTTCTATCTGATTGGTATCAGACTCTTAAATACGCTTTATTCAGAGATGCAGAACAGTAGGAGGCCTTTCCGGCCCTACAAGCCCATGTCACCCAAGGTGACCAATTAACCTACTAACCTGCACTCTTTCAAATGTGGGAGGAAAGCAGAGCATCTAGAGGAAATCCAGGAGGTCACAGGGTGAACATGCAAACTTCTTACAGACAGCAGTGGGAATTTTATATGATTCTTTTTAAGATAATTCTTAACCTCTCAATCTACCTCATCATGACCCCATAACTTAGTTGTCTAGCTGAAAATGCATGTTTCTTTGTAACAATAACACTATATTCCGCATCCTGTTTTCTACTGCCTTTTGTACAACTTCAACGTATTTACCTATGGAATGATCTGTTCGGATGGAATGCAAACCAAAGCTTTTCACTGTCTCTGTATACTGTATGTTACAGTAATGAATCATTACAGGTTACTATATACTCCTACCAGTTTGCCCCCTGTCCTCCAGCACCTCAGGGAAAATGATTAAAGTCTGTAATGTTTTCTTATTGCTAATACTCTTTTGCACCCAGTCCAGTGCCTCCACATCCTTTCTGTAATACAGTGACCAGAACTGCACAGAATGTTCCAAATGTGGTCTCAACGAAGTTTTATACAGCTGCAACCTGACTTCCCAAGAAACCCAGGACTGATCCTGACAGTTCAAACACAGGGTTAATAATGCCCTCTCATAAAGCATCATCTCAAATTAGAGTAATTGAAAACTACAGCACAGAAACAGGCTCTTCAGCCCATCTAGTCCATGCTGAACCACTTGCCTGTCTAGTCTCATCGACCTGCACCTGAACCATAGCCCCCCCACCCATTCATGTATCTATCCAAATTTTTATTAAATGTTGAAATCGATCCCCTATCCACCACTTGTGCTGGCAGCTCGTTCCACGCTCTCACCACCCTCTGAGTCAAGAAGTTCCCTCTCATATTCCCCTTAAACATATCAACTTTCACTTAACCCGTGATCCAAGAAAGGGAGTAGAGATAGCCCAGGAGATTACAGACCAGTGAGTCTTACTTCAGTGGTTGGTAAATTGATGGAAAAGATCCTGACAGGCAGGATTATGAACATTTGGAGAGGCGTAATATGATTAGGAATAGTCAGCATGGTTTTGTCAAAGGCAGGTTGTGCCTTACGAAACTGATTGGATTACTTGAGGATGTGACTAAACACATTGATGAAGGTAGAGCAGTAGATGCAGTGTATATATATTTCAGCAAGGCATTTGATAAGGTATCCCATACAAGGCTTATTGAGAAAGTGAGGAGGCATGGAATACAGGGGGACCTTGCTTTGTGGATCCAGAACTGGCTTTCCCACAGAAAGCAAAGAGTGGTTGTTGACAGGTTATATTCTACATGGAGGTCGGTGACCAGTGGTGTGCCACAGGGATCAGTTCTGGGACCTCTTCTCTTTGTGGTTTTTATAAATGACCTGGATGAGGAAGTGGAGGGATGGGTTAGTAAATTTGCTGATGACACAAAGGTTGGGGGAGTTATGGATAGTGTGGAGGTCTGTCAGAGGTTACAGTGGGACATCGATAGGATACAAAACTGGGCTGAGAAGTGGCAGTTGGAATTCAACCCAAATAAGTGTGAGGTGGTTCATTTTGGTAGGTCAAATATGATGACAGAATATAGTATTTATGATAAGACACTTGGCAGCATGGAGGATCAGAGGGATCTTGGGGTCTGAGTCCATAGGACACTCAAAGTTGCTGCGTAGGTTGACTCTGTGATTAAGAAGGCATACGGTGCATTGGCCTTCATCAACCATGGGATTGAGTTTAAGAGCTGAGAGGTAATGCTACAGCTATATAGGACCCTGGTCAGACCCCACTTGGAGTACTGTGCTCAGTTCTGATCACTTCTCTACAGGAAGTATGTGGAAACTATAGAAAGGGTGCAGAGGAGATTTACAAGGTTATTGCCTGGATTGGGGAGCATGCCTTATGACAATAGGTTGAGTGAACTTGGCCTTTTCTCCTTGGAGCAGCGGAAGATGAGAGGTGACCTGATAGAGGTGCATAAGATAATGAGAAGCATTGATCGTGTGGATAGTCAGAGGCTTTTTTCCAGGGCTGAAATGAGTTTCACGAGAGGGCACAGTTTTAAGGTGCTTGGAAGTAGGTACAGAGGAGATGTCAGGGGTAAGTTTTTTATGCAGAGAGTGGTGAGTGCATGGAATGGACTACTGGCAATGGTGGTGGGGGCGGATACGATAGGGTCTTTTAAGAGACTCCTGGACAGGTACATGGAGCTTAGAAAAGTAGGTTATGGGTAACCCTAGGTAATTTCTAAATTAAGTACATGTTCGGCACAGCATTGTGGGCTGAAAGGCTTGTATTGTAAACACAAAATACTCTGCAGATGCTGGGGTCAAAGCAACACTCACAACACGCCGGAGGAACTCAGCAGGTCGGGCAGCATCTGTGGAAATGATCAGTCAACGTTTCCCAAAACATTGACTGATCATTTCCACGGATGCTGCCTGACCTGCTGAGTTCCTCCAGCATGTTGTGAGGGCTTGTATTGTGCTATAGCTTTTCTATGTTTCTATCTCTAGTTCTAGTCTCACCTAATCTCAATGGAAAAAACCTTCTTGCATTTACCTTATCTACCCCCCCATAATTTTACATACTGTATCTCTATCAATCCTCCCCTCAATCTTCTACGTTCCAGGGAATAAAGTCCTTACCTACTCAATCTTTCCCTACTACTCAGGTCCGCAAGTCCCAGCAAAATCCTTTTAAGTTTTCTCTGCACTCCTTCAATCTTATTTACGTCTTTCCTGTAGGTAGGTGACCAAAACTGGACACAATACTCCAGATTAGTCCTCACCAACGTAACAACCTCCACTCAATAAATTGTTTTATAAAGGCCATTGTGCCAAAAGCTTTCTTCATGACCCTATCCACCTGTGACACCACTTTCATAGAATTATGGACCTGTATTCCCATATCCCTCTGTTCTACTGTATTTCTCAGTGCCCTACTGTCCACCATGTAAGACATTCCCTGGTTGTTCCTCTCAAAGTACAGCACCTCACACTTGTCTGCATTAAATTAAACCTCCTATATGGCACCTTGTCTAAGGCCTTGCTAAAGTACATATAGACAACATCCACAGACTTCATTAACTTTCCTGGTAACTTCTTTGAAAGACTTTAAAAGAATGGCTAAACATGACCTACCATGCACAAAGCCATGATGGCTATCCCTTCCAATAACTTTCTACCTAATGATTTCAAGGTCGCTGGTCTATAATTTCCTGGCTTATTTTTAGAACCTTTCTTAAACAATGGAATAGCATTAGCTCTCCTCTAATCCTCCATCTCCTCACCCATGGATAAGGATGTTATAAATATCTCTGCTAGGGCTCCTGAAATTTCTGCACTTGCTTCCCAGGGTCTGAGGGAACACATTGTCAGGCACTGGGGATTTATCCACCCCAATTTGCCTCAAGACAGTAAAAACCTCCTCCCCTGTAATCTGACTTCGCTGCTGCATTGCCTCACATCTATAGACTCTGTGTCTGTTTCCCGAGTAAATACAGATGCAGAAAATCCATTTATGATCTCCTCCATCTCTTTTGGCTCCATCATAGATTACCACTCTGATCTCTCAGAGGACTAATTTTGTTCCTTGCTGTCCGTTTGCTCTTAGTATATCTTAGAAGCCCTTCGGATTCTCCTTCATCTTGACTGCAAGAGCAGCCACAGGATTTTTTTAACCTTCCTGATTTCCTCCTTAAGTGTTCTCTTGCATTTGTTACACTCATCAAGTACCTTGTGTGTTCCTGCCTGTCTATACCTGCTAGGCACCTCCTTCTTTTTCTTAATCAAGCCTCACTATCTCTTCAAAAGTAAGGTTCCCTAAGGCTGTTATCTTTGCCTTTTATTCTGACAGGAACATATAAACCCTGTACTCTTAAAATTGTACTTCTGAGTCATAATCAAAATCAGGTTTAAGATCACTGGCATATGTAATAAGATTTAGCGGCAGCAGTCCAATCCAATATATGATAATATAGACAAAATAAATAAAATCAATTACAGTAAATATATACATATATATGTGTGTGTGTGTATTAAATAGTCAAATTAAAATAGTGCAAAAACAGAAATAGTAAAAGTGAGGTAGTATTCTTGGTTTCAATGTCCATTTAAGATTCGGATGACAGAGGGGAAGAAGCTGTTCCTAAATCGCTAAGTGTGTGCCTTCAGACTTCTGTACCTCCTTCCTGATGGTACCAATGAGAAGAGGGCATGCTCTGGGTGATAGGGATCCTTAATAATGGACACTGCCTTTCTGAGGCACTGCTCCTTGAAGATGTCTTGGATACTACGGAACCTAGTAACTAAGATGGAGCTCCCACTCCATCTACCACTTACTACATACATCTTTGCCAGAAAACAACCTGTGCCAATCCACACTTGCCAGATCCTTTCTGTTACCATCAAAATTGGCCTTTCTCTAATTTAGAATCTCAACCCAAAGACCAGACCTATCCTTTTTCCACAATTACCTTAAAAATTAAATGATTAAAAATTCCATTATTATAAAAACTAATGGCATTATGATGACTAGGTATGAAGTATTCCCCTACAAACTTCTGTCACCTGCCCTGTCTCATTCCCTAATAGGAGATCTAGTATCACATTCTCTCTAGTTGGGACTTCTATGTACTGATTAAGAAAACTTTCCTGAACGCATTTGACAAACTCTTTTCCAGTCAGCCTTTCTACAGGATGGGAGTCCTAGTTAACCCGTCTGTCCTGACTGAGAACTGCCATGGCATTTTTCCTGACTAGTAACATCACCCCTCGCCCTTTAATCACCTCTGCTTTATCATATTCAAAACAAGGAAACTGCCAGTTCTACCCCTCCTGCAACCAAGCCTCACAAATGGCTACAGTGTCATAATTCTATGTGCTGATCCATGCCCTAAGCACAAACAAACGAAAGCTGCAGATGCTGGAAATCAAAGCAACACACACAAAATGCAGGAGGAACTGAACAGTCCAGGCAGCATCTATGGAAAAGAGTAAATAGTCGAAATTTCAGGATGAGACCCTTCATGAGGCCTGGCCTGCTGAGTTCTTCCGGCATTTGGCATTCCCTGAGCTCATTCGCCTCTCCTATAACACTCCTTGCATTGAAATATACGCAGTTCAGTACATTAGTCCCGTCATGCTCAACCTTTTGATTCCTGCCTTTGTATGTAGGCTTAAAAACATTTTTCTCCACAACCATTCCACTATCTGTTCTAGTGTTCTGGTTCCCATCTCCCTACAACTCTAGTTTAAACTCCTTTTGCATCACTAGCAAACCTTCCTTAAAAATATTGCTGCATTAATGTTGACCCTTAGCTTCAGCTGAGAGAAATGCAACTTAAAGTAGCTATCAATATGTGTCAGTAACACAACACAACCTGACAATATAATTTTTAGCGACTCGCATGCCGAAATATCCAAATTAAAATCAGGGAGTTCTTCATTCATGGATGTACGATAACATAGAGTACTCCACCCCGTTGAAATTCGGGTGTTGCTACATCACCCCGGGCTGAATTGTCACATAAATGAGATAAGTTTATTTCTGAAGCGCAGTGTTTGTTCCATAAGGTGAGTTGACTCTCAGACATCATGAGGAAGCAGCAGGGAGGCAGCCCACCTGTGGAGAAAGAGAAAGCTCCAGCTTGGACCTGGCCCAAGTCTCAGCTCTGCCTTCTGTGCGCATTGAACACTTGGAAGCCGGCTGCAGTAACATGGAACAAATGGGTTTCAATCTGAGTCTGCTGGCCTGATAGGGTTGAAAAAATCTCATCAGGAAGTCTATACAGATCGGCAGTTCGTTTCCCTAATGCTCATGTGTTGAACACGATTAGTGCATTTCAGCAAGCTTGTGCTGCCTCTCCCTCTTGATTGTGGGGTGTGTGGTTTATGCCAAGTACTATGTTTGATTCTGATTGCCTCATTATACAGTACAATCTTAGAGCTATACGCAAAAACACCGTCCCGATGGTTCAGCTCATCTATGCCAACCAAATTGTCCACCCGAGCTAAAGTCATTTGCTTGAGTTTGGTCCATGTCCCTCAAAACTTTTCTTAGCCGTATAACTATCCAAATGTCCTTTAAATATCACAATTGTACCTGCCTCTAACAGTTCCACTGGCAGCTCATTCCATAGGAAAGACGTTCCATCCAGAAAAAGTTTAGAAGGGTAGTTTCTGGGATGAGAAAATTGTTACGAGGTAAGGTTGGAGACGCTGGAACAATTTTTCTTCGAGAAGGCTGAGGGAAAATGTGAGAGAATAAAAAGGGCTGCAGTAGAGTGATGCCGGTAGGCTGTTCCCATTTCTGGAGGGGCAGAGCACTGGATGCCATGGGTGGAAGAAAAGCTTAAAAGCAATAGGAGGAAAAACTTGTTTTATCAGTATGTGGTTGGAATATGGGGCACACTGTCTTGAGTTGTGCTAGCATTCTGGTCTTCAAGAGGGAATTGGTTAAATATATGATGAGAAAACTTACTGTACTGCAAGAAATAAAGGGCTAGTTGTGGAACTGGGAAAGATTTGAAACAGATACAATGGGCTGATTGGCTACCTTCTGTTCCCAAACCATTCTGTGGTCTGTGCATTTTGTACCTTTGAATGTATCTTCAGATCAAGAGAGGGTGTTTCAGGGAGAATCTAGAATATAAGGCCTATTGTTTCAGTCTAGGAAGTCACCCATTTAGGACAAAGACAGAAAGAAATTTTTCTCTCTGAGAGTTACAAATGCTTGGAATTCTCCACCTAGCAATCTTCAAGGGGTGAATTATTTGATATGTTCAAAACCAAGATGAACAGAACAGATGTTTGGTATTTAGCAGAGTTAAGGATTTTGGGGAAGATTCAGGAGAGTGGAGCTGAGACTGAGTTCAGGTCAGCTGAGACCTTATTGAATAGTGTACAGCAGATTTAAGGGGTGAAATTTCTGATTCCTGCTTCATTTTCTTGTTTCCTAATGTACACTGCACCAACACACTCACTGATATAGGAAGCAGTACCTTCAAGCAAAAGTATTTCTTTCCTGCTTTATCAGAAAGCAAAACTTCATTAATTCCCAAGCCACTTCCTCACCACTGAAGATTCTGCCATTTCCATCAGTAATATATGTTATAGTCTGTGCCTGTTTTTGGAACCTATAACCTGGCTTTGAGTTACAGAGCCATAGAGTAATACAGTATGGATAAAAGCCCTTCGGCCCATTGAGTATATGTTGATTCTGATTCATTGATCTTAGAACACCGGTAGGGCCAGGGACAATAATAACTGCTAAGTATTTCAAGGCATTGAACAGTATATGAGAGATTCAAACAAAACCTGAGGTCAGGCTATAGCTGGAAATGTTCCAATGGATGGCTGGAAGCTTGGGCGAAAAGAATGGTTAAAGGAAGCAGGCTGACATGTTTAAGAGAGAATTTGTGCGTACACGGCGCAGCTAAAGCTGAGGATCACCTAAAGTCCAGAATCAGTAGTGTAGATATAGCAGGTGGTAAAAAGGGAGGAACTTGAGAGGTATAGTACGGGAAGATCTCTTAGAGGTACTGTTGTGGTAAGATTTATCAACAGAGCAGATATATCAGGGCCAGAGAATTGAGCAAGTGGATTGTCCTTCAGGAAAGGAGGATCAGAGGAATGTGGTCAACATGGCTGTGGAAATCTGTGAAATTTCTTAAACATAATGATAGTGAAGGAGGCCATTCATCTCATTAGATTTGTGCTAGATCCCAGCGGAGCAACATCATTAGTCCTATTCTCCCTCTATTTAATGGATATTAGTTGCTAGCCTATCCCTTGAGATGGAGATTGAGAAGTTAAGAAGGAAAGGGCAGAAAGAGATGACCATATGAAAGTGAGGATCAGGGGTAATTTGGTGGCAAAGGCTGATAAAAGTTACGTATGTTATTGGGAAGTGGCACCACAATGATGATCAGTGCACGTCTACAGCACTAACAGCATTGGCAAGGAGGGAGGCGTCATTCCTATTTTGAAAATTCTGTCTTGCCAGATATCTTCTGGGTCCACTTCATGTTGCCTGTGCCAAACTGAGATTCTTGGTATGATCCATGGAGATGGATCCCTACAATGCTTCCTGATTTAAATGGTGCCCTCTATCATCAGGTCTGTAAAGAGCTTAGCAGTCTACTATAGCCTTATTTGACTCCAAATCTGCACTGATTTAACTTCCTGTTTATGTGTTCCTTGTAGTCTTGATAATCACACCCACTCTCGAGGTCTCCTTTGTCTCTTTGTTGATAAATTCAAGATCATACATGCTGCTAGATATGAAATTACACTGTTCCAATCATCAACCTGTAATCAGCCTACATTTGCTGATCTATACAGGATAATAATGCATCAATTTTGATGTTCTCACCCATGTAATCATAGAGTGATATAGAGCTCAGAAATTAACCCTTCAGGACACCACATCCACGTCAACCTTTTTTCCCATCTACGCTAATTCCATTTGCCTGCATTAGGCTCATATCTTTCTATGCCTTGCCAAGTTACCTGTCTGTCCTAATATCTTATAGTAGTAATTTTATCTAACTCCATTACTTCCTCATTGTAAATTATCCTGGCATTCAGTCAGTCAGTCAGTGGGTGCCATCCCGAATCCAGGGTTGGCTGCTATACACCTCCACCTTCTTCGATCTTGCGACAGCACCAAGTACAGCCTCTCCTCCAGTTTGTTCACGCTGGCCACCTTGGCACCGCCCGCTGCCGCCCCGCCGAACTCGAGCCCGAGGCCGTATCGGGCCTCCAGCCGTGGCCGCTTCTTCGAGCTCGGCCCTTCCTTAGGCAGAGGCCTTGGGCAGGTCCAGGCACACGGTGCAGCGCCTAAGTTCACCATGTCTCTTCTAACTAGGTGCATAGCGCACGATTTGTAGATACGTGGTCAGGCTTTAATCTCTTCCATGGAAGATGGACACTGGCTCACAAGGAGCTCATCCGCCCTTTGTCAGATCTTGTTTTTTTCAGTCCTGCTGGGTGTCCTCACACCCTCCTCACCAGACTAAGTCTGGTGGGGAGAGCTAGCCAAGTCGCCAACCACTCGACCGGCCCCCTGTCACTAGCTTAGAGTTAATTAGTCTTTGCTGGTGTGGCGTGGCCTGGCCCAAAGAGCCAGCTGGGTCTACTATCGCTAAATAAACACGTAAAATTAAAACACACACAAGCAAAGACAAACAAACAACTCATGCAAAAAGAGTCGGACTGCAAATACAAAAATATATAACAATAATAATGAATTAGTAAGTAGTAAATAATATTGTAGTGTAGTGTCCTCAAAAGTGAGACCATGGGTCATGGAATCAGTTCGGTGTTGTGTTGAGTGAAGTTAGCTGCGGTAGTTCAGGAGTCCGATGGTTGAAAGGTAATAACTGTTTCTGACCCTGGCAACAGTGAGAAGAGAACATGGGCTAGGTAGTAGGAGACCCTGAAGATGGATGCTACTTTCTTGTGGCAGCGCTCCTTGTAGATGTGCCTAAGGATGGGGAGGGGCTTTACTCGTGATAGACTGGGGTGTATCGATTACTTTTTGTAGCCTTTTCCATTCATGGGCATTGGTGTTTCCGTACCAGGTCGTGATGCCACCAGTCAGGGTACTCTCCACTGTGAATCTATAGAAGTTTATCAAAGTTTTAGATGACATGTCAAATGTGTACAAAACTCTAAGCAAGTAGAGGTGTTGCCATGCCTTCTTTGAAATGCTACTTGCATGCTTGTCCCAGGACAGATCCTCCGATAAAGTTACTGGCCCACTCCACCTCCAATCATGTCAAATGCCTTCTACAATGCCCTATTCACTTTTGTTGCCATTTTCAGGGAGCTATAAATATATTCCCCAATGTTCCTCTGTACATTAGCACTCCTGAGGTCCCTGCTATTTTCTGCATATGTCCCATTTCTACCTGGTGTCCAAAAATGCATTACCTCATGCTTCTCTGAAAGATATCTGGCTAAAGTGTCAGCAATCGCGCTGTTTGTCAAGTCTGGATTGGTTCTGTTTCAGCATCTGTTTTGGGGTGCAAACCACTCTAGTGCTGATTTAAGCATTCTTTTGATCAATTTCACAATTGATTCAATTTGGCATTAGTGATGAATATAACCCTATTCTAAAAGAGAAAGATGTGAATTCCAAATTCTAACCAATTATTTGACATTGGCATAAGTTCCACTGAATTGTGCTAATTAAGCAAATTATTTTGCCTTTCATCTCTGAGTATGTCCTCAGCCAAGATGAGCATACTTGTGTCATTTTAATCATTGGTATTTGATATGTCAGAGTGTTTCTCCACACTGGGACATAAGAATTGGTGCTAATTAGATTTTAAACTGTATTTTGTTTTTTTTCTGATAGAACATTACATTTATATTCTCTAGAAAGCTTCTCACGAGCATTTAATGGCACAATTTACACCTCAAGATATGTAAATTCTCAATGAAGCTGTGTTTGTCTACTTTGCTAATGACCCAGATGTTTACGTCAGCCAGTGTCTGAGACATCTTTAATAAGATTGCTGTCTGAAAGTGAGTTAACTTGATCCCAGATTAAAGGAAATTTTTAATGCAGAAAGCCTCTCAATTTAAAGGTCTGTCAGATTGTTTATTTATTTATTTAGCAATACAGAGCAGAATTGGCCCTTCCAACCCTTCGAGTCATGCTGCCCCAGCGACCCCTGACAAACCCAATTAACCCTAACAATTTAGAATGACCAATTAACTGACTAACCAGTATGCCTTTGGACTATGGGAGGGAATAGGAGCCCTGGAAAAGCCCACGCTTTCCACGGGGAGGACGTAGAGTGGTCTTACAGAACAGCACCAGAACTGAACTCCAAACTCGGGAACGCCCTGAGCGGTAATAACGTTGTGCTATCGTGGCAACTAAAATACGAAGGAAACCTTAGAAGGTGCTGGAACTGTAGGAGTGATGCTGAAGAGCCTGAATTATAAACTGAAAGCTCAGAGGAGTTTTATGAAATTGTATTGTAAATCTGTCATTGTCAATTTCTATCCAATCCTTTGCGGCTGAAGCACTTATTCAATTCCAAAAAAACAAATCCATTTCTGAATCTCACAGCACAGATTATGAAACATGAGTGAGAAACCAGCTTGGAGCCCTCGAGACCCAATGGAAACATACTGAGCAAAGAAATTGAAAATTACCTTCCTGTAAATCTTATCATGAGGTATCAACTGTTCAGGGCGTGACCATTGATGTGGAGTAACTTCATGTAAAGGTGAAATGTGTATGTTTCTATTGTGTGGATTTTTCTTAAGACCATAAGACGGTAAGACTTAAGAACAGAGTTATGCCATTTGGCCCATCGAGTCGGCTCCACCATTTCATCATGGCTGATCCATTATTCCTCTCAGCCCCAATCTGAGAGGCCCCAGCCTTCTCCTCATATTCCTTTATGCCCTAACCGATCAAAAATTTATCAACATCTGCCTTAAATATACATACAGGCTTGGCGTGCACAGCTGCCTGTGGCAATGATATTCCACAAATTCACCACTCCTCACCAGGTCAGCCCTGTGATTCCCAAATGAGGGAAGAATTTTGTAAGTTCTTAGCTCCTTCCTGAATTCGCCTGCAATGCCAGACCCCGGAGTAGTACCCGTGGCCAGGCCAAGATAATGAGCCAACTCAGCATACATAGAGGGTGTCAAATAAAGCCCATCTTGACTAGTCCTAAGCTAACACAAGAGGGAAAAAACAAAATATCAGGCAAAGAAACCTGCATCTTCTGCATTCAGCTTAGAAATTAAAGAAGCAAACTGGAACTCCTGTGAGAAAACCTTTCTGGGAGGACACGTGAATTCCACACAAGCAGCACTTTGGTTCAGAATTGAACCCAGGTGCCTGGAACAGTGAGGCCGCACTCCAACTTCCACATCACTGTGCAACCCTAAATGTGCTTCTGCAACTTTCATCTCCAGCTGTCCACCTCTGCACTTCTGTACCCACACCACCTCTCTATCCTAGTAGTGTTATGCCAAGGCCAACTGAGAGTTACCAGTCAGCTTCAATTGGCTACAACATCTCCTCCACTATCTCCACCAGCACAGGTGCACAATATGGCTCTGTCATAAACCCACTGCTCTACTCACTTTACACTTATGACTGTGTGGCTAAGCACAGCGACAATGCCATATTCCAGTTTGCTGAC
This sequence comes from Mobula hypostoma, assembly GCF_963921235.1. Lineage (NCBI taxonomy): Eukaryota > Metazoa > Chordata > Chondrichthyes > Myliobatiformes > Myliobatidae > Mobula > Mobula hypostoma. Next base: position 39,777,080 of record NC_086114.1, read on the forward strand.
GACACCAGTGCTGTAGGTGAAATCAAAGGTGGTGACGAATCAGCATATAGGAGAGAGATTGAAAATCTGGCTGAGTGGTGTCACAGCAACAACCTCTCACTCGATGTCAGCAAGACCAATGAGCTGATTATTGACTTCAGGAGGGGGAAAGCTTGGGGAAAATCTAAACTAGGATTGCTGCGGCGGGGGGGGGAGGGGTAAGAACCAAACTGAAGAGACGGTGGAAGAGACGATTGGCTCAGAAATAGAGAAAGCTTGGAGGCAGTGCGAGAGGGAGGATAGGCAGGTGATAGAGAAGGGACGCACGCAGACTGATGGTTTGAGATGTGTCTAATTTAGTGCAAGGAGAATTATGAACAAAGCAGATGAGCTTAGAGCATGGATCAGTACTTGGAGCTATGATGTTGTGGCCATTACAGAGACTTCTGTGGCTCAGAGGCAGCAATGGTTACCTTGAGTGCCAGGCTTTAGATGTTTCAGAAAGGACAGAGAGGGAGGCAAAAGAGGTGAGGGCGTGGCACTGCTGATCAGAAATCGTGTCATGGCTGCAGAAAAGGAGGAAGACATGGAGGGATTGTCTACAGAGTCTCTGTGGGTGGAAATTAGGAATAGAAACATAGAAAACATAGAAAATAGGTGCAGGAGTAGGCCATTCGGCCCTTCGAGCCTGCACTGCCATTCAGTATGATCATGGCTGATCATCCAACTCAGAACCCTGTACCAGCCTTCCCTCCATACCCCCTGATCCCTTTAGCCACAAGGGCCATATCTAACTCCCTCTTAAATATAGCCGTGAACTGGCCTCAACTGTTTCCTGTGGCAGAGAATTCCACAGATTCACCACTCTCTGTGTGAAGAAGTTTTTCCTAACCTCGGTCCTAAAAGGCTTCCCCTTTATCCTCAAACTGTGACCCCTCATTCTGGACTTCCCCAACATCGGGAACAATCTTCCTACATCTAGCCTGTCCAATCCCTTTAGGATTTTATACGTTTCAATAAGATCCCCCCTCAATCTTCTAAACTCCAACGAGTATAAGCCCGGTTCATCCAGTCTTTCATGATATGAAAGCCCTGCCATCCCAGGAATCAATCTGGTGAACCTTCTTTGTACTCCCTCTATGGCAAAGATTAGTGGACCAAAACTGCACACAATACTCCAGGTGTGGTCTCACCAAGGCCTTGTATAACTGCAGTAGTACCTCCCTGCTCCTGTACTTGAATCCTCTTGCTATAAATGCCAGCATACCATTCGCCTTTTTCACCGCCTGCTGTACCTGCATGCCCACTTTCAATGTCTGGTGTATAATGACACCCAGGTCTCGTTGCACCTCCCCTTTTCCTAATTGGCCACCATTCAGATAATGATCTGTTTTCCTGTTTTTGCCACCAAAGTGGATAACCTCACATTTATCCACATTAAATTGCATCTGCCATGAATTTGCCCACTCACCTAACCTATCCAAGTCACCCTGCATCCTCTTAGCATCCTCCTCACAGCTAACACTGCCGCCCAGCTTCGTGTCATCCGCAAACTTGGAGATGCTGCATTTAATTCCCTCATCCAAGTCATTAATATATATTGTAAACAACTGGGGTCCCAGCACTGAGCCTTGCGGTACCCCACTAGTCACTGCCTGCCATTCTGAAAAGGTCCCGTTTATTCCCACTCTTTGCTTCCTGTCTGCCAACCAATTCTCTATCCACATCAATACCTTACCCCCAATACCGTGTGATTTAAGTTTGCACACTAATCTCCTGTGTGGGACCTTGTCAAAAGCCTTTTGAAAATCCAAATATACCACATCCACTGATTCTCCCCTATCCACTCTACTAGTTACATCCTCAAAAAATTCTATGAGATTCATCAGACATGATTTTCCTTTCACAAATCCATGATGACTTTGTCCGATGATTTCACCGCTTTCCAAATGTGCTGTTATCACATCTTTGATAACTGACTCTAGCAGTTTCCCCACCACCGATGTTAGGGTAACCGGTCTATAATTCCCCGGTTTCTCTCTCGCTCCTTTTTTAAAAAGTGGGGTTACATTAGCCACCCTCCAATCCTCAGGAACTAGTCCAGAATCTAAAGAGTTTTGAAAAGTTATCACTAATGCATCTACTATTTCTTGTGCTACTTCCTTAAGCACTCTGGTATGCAGACCATCTGGCCCTGGGGATTTATCTGCCTTTAATCCTTTCAATTTACCTAACACCACTTCCCTACTAACATGTATTTCCCTCAGTTCCTCCATCTCACTGGACCCTCTGTCCCCTACTATTTCTGGAAGATTATTTGTCCTCCTTAGTGAAAACAGAACCAAAGTAGTTATTCAATTGGTCTGCCATGTCCTTGCTCCCCATAATCAATTCACCTGTGTCTGTCTGTAGGGGACCTACATTTGTCTTAACCAGTCTTTTTCTTTTCACATATCTGTAAAAGCTTTAGGAAGGGGTCAATAACTTTACTGTGTGTGTTTTTATGGACCACCCAATTGTAACAGGGATATCGAGGAGGAGATACGGAGACAGATTCTGGAAAGGGGTAATAATAACAGGGTTGTCGTGGTGGGAGATTTTAATTTCCCAAATATCCATTGGCATGTCCCTAGAGCAAGCAGTTGAGGTGGGGTAGAGTTTGTTAGGTGGGTTCAGGAAGGTTTCTTGGCACAATGTTTAGATATGCCTTTCAGAGGAGAGACTGTATTTGATCTGATATTGCGAAATGAACCTGGTCAGGTGTCAGATCTCTCAATGGGAGAGCATTTTGGAGATAGTGATCACAATTCTATCTCCTTTACCATAGCATTGGAGAAGGATAGGAACAGACGTTAAGAAAGTGTTTAATTGGAGTAAAGGGAAATATGAGGCTATCAGGCAGGAACTTGGAAGCATAAATTGGGAACAGATGTTCTCAGGGAAATGTATGGAAGAAATGTGGCAAATGTTCAGGGGATATTTTTGTGGAGTTTTGCATAGGTACATTCCAATGAGACAGGGAAAGGATGGTAGAGTACAGGAACCATGGTATACAAAGGCTGTTATAAATCTAGTCAAGAAGAAAAGAAGAGCTTACAAAAGGTTCAAAAAAACTAGGTAATGATAGAGATCTGTAAGATTATAAGGCTAGCAGGAAGGAGCTTGAGAAAGAAATTTGGAGAGCCAGAAGGGGCCATGAGAAGGCCTTGGCAGACAGGATTAAGGAAAACCCCAGGGCATTCTACAAGTATGTGAAAAGCAAGAGGATAAGATATGAGAGAATAGGACCAATCAAGTGTGACAGTGAAAAAGTGTGTATGGAACCGAAAGAGATAGCAGAGGTACTTAATGAACACTTTGCTTCAGTATTCACTATGAAAAAGGATCTTGGTGATTGTAGTGATGACTTACAGCAGACTGAAAAGCTTGAGCATGTAGATATTAAGAAAGACGATGTGCTGGAGCTTTTGGAAAGCATCAAGTTGGATAAGTCACCGGGACCGGACGTGATGTACGCCAGGCTACAGTGGGAAACGAGGGAGGAGATTGCTGAGCCTCTGGCAATGATCTTTGCATCATCAATGGAGACGGGAGAGGTTCTGGAGGATTGGAGAGTTGTGGATGTTGTTCCCTTATTCAAGAAAGGGAGTGGAGATAGCCCAGGAAATTATAGACCAGTGAGTTGGTAAGTTGATGGAGGTGATCCTGAGAGGCAGGATTTTGGAGAGGCATAATATGATTAGGAATAGTCAACATGATTTTGTCAAAGGCAGGTCGTGCCTTACGAGCCTGATTGAATTTTTTGAGGATGTGACTATTACATTGATGATGGTAGAGCAGTAGAGCATGTAGCGTATATGGATTTCAGCAAGGCATTTGACAAGGTACTCAATGCCAGGCTTATTGACAAAGTAACGAGACATGGGATCCAAGGGGACATTGCTTTGTGGATCCAGAACTGGCTTGCCCACAGAAGGCAAAGAGTGGTTTTAGATGGGTCATATTCTGCATGGAGGTCGGTCACCAGTGGTGTGCTTCAGGGATCTGTTCTGTGACCCCTACACTTAGTGATTTTTATAAATGACCTGGATGAGGAAGTGGAGGGAAGGGTTAGTAAATTGCTGATGACACAAAGGTTGGGGTTGTTGTAGATAGTGTGGAGGGCTGTCAGAGGTTACAGTGGGACATTGTTAGGATGCAAAACTGGGCTGAGAAGTGGCAGACTGGGTTCAACCCAGATAAGTGTGAGGTGGTTTATTTTGGTTGGTCAAATTTGATGGCAGTATGTAGTATTAATGGTAAGACTCTTGGCAATGTGGAGGATCAGAGGGATCTTAGGGTCTGAGTTCATAGGACACTTAAAGTTGCTGCGCAGATATACTCTGTAGTTAAGAAAGCATATGGTACATTGGCCTTCATCAATCGTGGGATTGAGTTTAGGAGCCAAGAGGTAATGTTGCAGCTATATAGGACCCTGGTCAGACCTCACTTGGAGTACTGTGCTCATTTCTGGTCACCTCACTACAGAAAGGGTGTAGATGAGATTTACAAGGATGTTGCCTGGATCAAGGAGCATGCATTATGAAAACAGAGTTGAGTGAAATTGGCCTTTTTTCCTTGGAGTGATGGAGGATGAGAGCTGACCTAATAGAGGTGTATGAGGTGATGAGAGGCATTGATCATGTGGATAATCAGAGGCTTTTTCCCAGGGCTGAAATGGCTAGCATGAGCGGGCACAGTTTTAAGGTGCTTGGAAGTAGGTACAGAGGAGATGTCAGGGTTAAGTTTCTTACGCAGAGAGTAGTGAGTGCGTGGAATGGGCTGCCGGTGATGGTGGTAGAGGCAGATACAATAGTGTCTTGTAAGAGACTCCTGGACAGATACATGGAGCTGAGAAAAATAGAGGGCTGTGGATAACCCTAGGTAATTTCTAAGGTAAGGACATGTTCAACACAGCTTTGTGGGCCGAAGGGCCTGTATTCTGCTGTAGGTTTTTTCTATGTTTCTAAAGCAGATGTCAATGAGCCAGTCCTCATCGGGGGATCAGAAGTGGAACAGGTCAGCAACGTTATATGCCTCAGTGCTATCGTTTCAAAGGATCTGTCCTGGGCCCAGCACACAAGTGCAGTTACAAAGAAAGCACAGCAACACTTCTACTTCCTTAGGAATTTGTGGAGTTTCGACATTGACAACTAAAACTTTGACAAACTTCTGTGTAGAGGAGAGTATATTGACTGAGTGCATCGCAGCCTGGTATGGAAACACCAATGCTCTTGAATGGAAAATCCTACAACAATTCGTGAGTATAGACCAGTTCATCACGGATAAAACCCTCCCCACTTTTGAGCACATCTACATGAAATATTGTCGCAGGAATTCAGCATCATCAGCAACTCCCACCACCTAGGACATGCTCTCTTCTCACTGCCGTCATCAGGAAGAAAGTACAGGATCCCAGAATTCACACTCCAGATTCAGGAACAGTTATTGTCCCTCAACCATCAAGCACTTGAACCAGAGAGGATAACTTCACTCAACTTCATTTGCCCCATCAGCAAAATGTTCCCACAAACCTATGGACTTACTTTCAACTACTCTTCATCTAATGTTCTCGATATTTATTGTTTATTTATTTATGATTGTTATTTCTTTATTTTTGTATTGCATAGTTTGGTGTCTTTTTCTCACTGGTTGAACCCAAAGATGGTGCGGTCTTACATTGAGTCTATCATGGTTATAATTCTATTATGGATTAATTGATGAAACACCCTGGTTCCCTTGGCTGCATAAGTCCAGGGAAGACACTCTCAAGTCCCACCAAACTTGTGAGATTGAGATGGCTCGTCCCACCCCAAACCCCAGTTTGTGTGACTGCTGTGTAATTCGCTACCCTGTTACAAATTAGTCCCACAAAATTATAGACAGTACACTGCATACGATTAAAGGAATTATGTTTATGAATCTTAATTAAAGGCTTAGTAAAGAATAAAAAAAAAGGGCCCACTCTCATTAAACAGTCAAATGTGCACAAGTTGGAGCTCATCTTGAACTCTCTGTCACTTACACGCTGGACAGCGTGAACGCCCACACCAACTTCCAAACATCACTCGCAATTCATCTCGAACAAACGGGTCTCCCACCAGATCGTATGCTACGACCGGTTCTGCTCAGCATCTTCTCTCTTCATCTCCCTCCGATCAAAAGCCCAAGACCAACCTTACTGTCCCTCACCAAGTAAACCTCCTGTTAGATGGCACAAATTCCACATCATCCCTTATCTTCAACAACAACCCAAACGGGTTGAAAGCAGAACAAGCAGCTCTTACAGAGCTGCTAAATGAAATACCTACAGCGTAACAGTAAAAATGTGAACCAGAGCATTACACTGAGTATGCTCACAAGAAAATGAATCTCAGGGTTTTAGATGGTGACATATATATACCTTATACTTTGATAATAAGTTTACTTTGAACTTTGAAGTTGACCAATCAATTGATTCTCCACTGGCATGTGGACAGCAATATTTTGGCACCTTAAATATTCTAAGGTTCAAAGGACATTTATTATCAAAGTACATATACATTAAACAAACTTGAGATTCATCTCCTTACAGGAAGCCACAAAACAAAGAAACCCAAGAGAACCCATGAAAAAAGAAGACTGTCAGACACCCAATGTACAGAGAAAAAAAAACAAATTGTGCAAACACTAAAAGTAAGCAAGTAGCATTCAGAACAAAAGTGACTCCACAGACACAATACACGAAGCAGCTGGAGCAGGACACAGCCTTGGACTCAGTTCAGCGCAGAGCCGAGTAAACGTTACAGAACAGTGAGCAGAACTAGCCTGAAACTTGCCCCTGATCCAGACACCCTGCCTTTTCAATTTGGTCCGGAGTTCAAATCGTCCAAAGATCGAGTTTTTGCTTACTCTGGGACCCAGGCCCTGTTGCTTTGATACACTCCGTGCCTGGACCTCGCCGCCACGTTTAGGCCCATACCCAACTTTTCCAAATCAGTTTGGAGCTTAGATCAACGGGCCTCTACTGTTTCTCGCCTCCAGTTGCTTCGACCTTTGTCTCACCTTGAATGTGCCTTGACTTTGCCTCACACCCGCACACTTTGATCCTCGACTCAGCCTCACCTTCACTTACTTTGACTCTCGACTCTTCCTTGCCTCTGACTGCCTCTTCATTGTTTGTGGTAATTGTTTACCATAAATTTTACCAGAAAAAAAATGTTATTTATAAAGTATGTAGTTGTATTCTTTGCGTTGTTCGCCACCAGTAAGTAGTCGCTGGGCATCATAGGTACCATCTTAAATCAGAAAAAATAATCTTACAACTATTAAAACCCTCAAAGATAATGAACACGACAAAATCTGCAGATGCTGGAAATCCAAAGCAGCATACTCAAAAGGCTTAAGGAACCCAGCAGGCCAGGCAGCATCTATTCACAAGAATAAGCAGTCGATGTTTCAGGCCAAGGTTCTTCTTCAGGGCTGAAAAAGAAGACTGCCACACTTGCCAATGCTTACTGAATATTTTTCTGGGTATTGTTAGAAGAGGAAGATTCAACCTTTAGAGTGTACATGCCAATCCTGAAGTTTCTACCATCATTGTTCAGCTTTCTCTTATAAAACTGATTTGTGATTCAGTTCAGCCATTCCATGTCATGCTGAACTTGCACCGTTATCTATATGAAAACAAATGTTTTACCCTGTCTAGAATCAAGAAGATGAAAATTAATATTAACAACATAAAATTTCATAATGAGGGATTAACAGTGAACTGCATTAAATTCAACACAGCCAGTCTACAGTAGTCTTCAGCAAGATCTTAAGGTTAAAAAAAAAGTTTACAAAGAACAGCGTAATAGAATCCACTGAACAGGAGCTAAGAGTCAGAAAAAAAAAAGACTTCCATTGATATAACACTTTTAATAACATCAACACATCCCCAAGCACTTTACAGCCAATTAAGTACTATTTTAATGTAGGGAACACAGCAGCCAATTTCTCCACAGCAAGATTCCACAAACAGCAATGAGATAATGACCAGATAATCTGTTTTATGGTGATGTGGTTGAGGAACAAGTATTGGCCAAGGACACCGGGGAGATCTCCCTCTTCATCTCTGTAATAGCGTCATGGGATTTTTTTTTTATATCCTCCTGAGGGAAACTTTGGTTTAATGTTCCATCCAAAAGCCACCTCCACTGACAGTGGAATAAACACGGTCTCAACACTGCATGGAGGTGTCAGATTCAAGTGTGTAATCAAGTTTCTGGAGTGTGACAAGTCCATGACTGCAACAAGGCAAGAGGCTCATGGGTAAAGGAGCAAGTTGATGCAATGGCAAGGCGTACAGACATGAATGTCAGATAATGAGAAGTGACTGTGATTCGGAAAGGAAGAAACATCCGGTAGATTGTGCTGGAGTGGTTCAGGATTCACTCCTAGTGAGCTCCACACATCTAGGCTGGATATGAAGGGGAAATGTCACAGGCCTCTGGACTCTGACTCCAGCAGAATATGGCAGGGCTGTATGGGGAGCACTGTGCTGGCTTTGTCATTTTATTATCTCTGTCCCTGCCCCTCCCCTGCTCTGCATCCTGTCCCTGCCCCTGTCCTTGTTGTTTTTTTCTTTATCCCTGCCCCCCTTCTTTTCCCTGTCCCTATCTATGTTCCTGCCCCGCCCTTCTTTACCCCTGTCCCTACCCCTGCCCTTGACTGTGTCCCTGGCCTTGTCCCAGCCGCTGTCCCTGTTCCTGGCCCTCTCTTTGCCCCAACCCTGTTCATTTTCTTGTCCCTGCTTCTGCAACTGTCTATGCCCCTGTTCCTGTCCCTGTCTTACCCCTACCCCCCATCCAACTGTGACAGAGGGCTAAGCCCTCTGACTGAATTTCAGCTTCAGTCAAAGCTGTTGTTGATTTTGGAGCAACATCAATCAGTCCAACTCGAAAATGCCAACTGTATTGGCCAGTGACCCAATCCCATCTGCCCATGTTTGCCTAAAGCCCTCCAAACCTTTCCTAGACATGTATCTATCCATATATCACTCATTTGCATGAAGAAGCTGCCCCTGACGTTCCTTTTAAGTCTCTCACCTCTAATGTTAAGCATTTGCCCCCTTGCTTTTTGCACCCTGTCCCTGGGAAAAAGACTGTGTGCTTTCACCCTGTCTATGCCCTATGTGATAGCTTATACCTCTGTCAGGTCACCCCTTAATCTCTTATATTCCAGAGAATAAAGTGCTCTCCTGGGAATTCAGGCCCCCAAATTCAGGCAACATGCTGGCAGGTATTTTCTGCACTCTTTCTATTTGAATAGCACCATTCCTATAACAAGGTAACCAGAACAATACACAATACTCCAAGTGCAGCCTTGCCAACATCATATATAAATGAAACATAACTTCCCAAATCCCAAACCCATGAAATTCTGCAGATGCAACACACACAACATGTTGGAGAAAACATGGCAAATCAGGCTACTATCCCCCTGTATAGATGCCATCTAATTGTTGAGTTCCTCCAGAATTTTTTTTGTGTGTTTCCCAGCTCCTATAGGTAATGCCTGGACTGATGAAGACCAGTGTGCCAAATGTTTGTATCACACAGCGTGGTGCTCCTGGAACCAATAATTGAATCCCATTCTCCACTGTTTGACAGCAAGTAGATCAAAGGATGGGGATCCCTTCAATGTGAATGGCTGTTTACTGGACCATCTGCTCAGAACCAGAGGGCGCACCTGACATGAAGGGACGTCAGCGAGGAGCAGAATAGTTGCCAGTTAACATTTCATTACTGAGGCATACTTAGTGGCACATCTACCCTTGCCCCACTACATTTTTGACGGGTAATCTCTGGATTTGGACAGATCACTATCTGTGCAGATACTCTGCATGAGGAATATTCATAAATGGTTGAAAGAAAGAATATTTTCTATTTTATTCTTTGATGAAATACCAGGAGTTTGAGTGGTTGCAGCATTCATGATGTAACAAACCAACAAGAGGATTCCCTTCCCTCTCTCTCCACTCTTTGTTGAACCTTTTATCTGTTCATTGACCACGCCAGAGGTCAAGCCATCTGACTGACCTCCCTGACACCAGAATCCCTAATGACTCCTGGGAACCCCTGGCCCTTGGCTGCTCGAAGTGTAGAAGGAGCATCCAGGGTGGTACTAAGAACATCAAGGCTAAGTGTCAGCAGTCCTGCACAAAATGAGGGGAGAATACAACACCCTCAGGCAAAACATAACCCATACTTGGTTCCCATTGGCCTAATCAGTCCACTCAGAATCCGCAGAAGCAAAGTGTAATTATTAACACGCGAGTTGGAGAATCTCAGAATAATAAGCAACGTGGCAGATTGCATCACTGTGGCAACAACTGTTTGTTGTGCTCTCCTTTCGCTGTGGAATGCATGACATCTCTCTGTCCATTGCTAGTGAGAGAGAGAGAGAGAGCGAGAGAGAGCCGGTGGCATATCCAGCTGTTGGGTAAACAATGGCTGAAATGGGTGCGGGGGGGGAGGTGCGGAGGTTGATGCTTTGTTGCTGCTTGTGCAGTGGAGAGGCAGAAGGGCGCTTTGGGGTACTAATGTTTTTCTGTCGTTCATTCTTTTGGGGTTCTCTTCTGTTTTTGTGGATGTCTGTGAAGAGTAAGAATTTCAGGTTGTATACTGCATACATCCTCTGATATTAAATGGACCCATTTGAACCAATCCCAAGGCAGTGCAGTAGCTGCAGTTCCTACTGCTTATGACAATAGATTTAAGGTAGTTGCAACCTTCCCTTTGATATAAATACTGCATTTTGCAGCGCCCTTTCCATGTAACAGAACAAAATGCTTCAACTCTCTCCCCCTCTCAGCTGTTGATAATTTTTTATAATGTTACAAAGCCAGGTTTTTAAATTACATTCCAGGTGGTTGAACACAATTCCAGCAGTTCCAATGGATTCGTCAGGAAATGTAAAGGAGGCTCAACACAAAAACAGCAGCAGATTTGGCTGTAATATTTGATGAAACAGCAGTAGAAGTTGGAGAAGCCCAAGAAGCACTGTACCTGCTTGAAGGAGCACGGTTGGGGCCTTTCAATGATGGCATGCCTTTTCTCTGGGTTCAGGGTTATGCTTTGATTTAAAGAACATAATCCAGCAAGGAAATTACTGGGGTGAGGAACTGGTATTTTCCAAACTTGCAGTAGAGTTGGTTTTTGAGGAGACACTGAAGGATTGAGTGGACATGATAATGTGGTCTTGGGCGCCCTTGGAGAAGATGAGGGTGTCCTCAAGGTAGATCAACACAATGTGTAGCATGTCTCTGAGGAGCTCATTAATGAAGGCTTGGAAAACGGCAGGAATGTTGGAAGGTCTGAAGACATCGCCAAGTACTTTTAGTTGCCAGTGGGCCAGTGGGTGTTATGAACGCTTTCTTCTGATCATCCCGTTGGCGGATGCAGATCAAGTTGTAAGCTCTCCATAGATCACGTCTGGTGAAGAACTAGGCCCTGTGGACTGTTTGAATGCATTATCCATCAATGGGAAAGGGTAGCAGTTCTTAATGGTAATTTTGTTGAATCCATGGTAGTCAAAGCAGGGATGGAGATTCCCTTGAGAAAGATTCCTGCACCATTTGGGGATGATGCCATATGTAGCACTTCGGTGATGTAGTCATTCAAGGCTTGGGACTCAGGAAGGAAGAGGGTGAACAGTGAGTGAATACCTCAGTGAGGGAGGAAGTTGATTGTGCAGTACAGTGCTCTGTGAGGCTTCCCTTTTACTGAAGACGATGGCTAAGTCCTGGTTCTCCTGTGGAAATTCAGTGAGGTTGAGGATTTCCTCCATCTACACAGATTTACGGGGTAAAGTCAACTGAGGTTGCAGGCAGGTGGTCCGTGAGGTGGGTCCTCAACTCAGCAGTGAACCGGATGACCAGGTAAAGTGAAAGTCATGAGTGGAGAGCCAGGGGAAGATGAGAGGAGTGTTGGGTGAGTCAATCAGGAGGAATTGGATGGAGTTGCAGAACTCACTGATGCCCATGTACACAGGTTGTGTGCGAGCTCTGACCATCCCAAGGAATATCCATCAATAGTAGTGGTGCAGAAGGGGTGAGGGATGGGCTTTGGGGGAAGCTTAAGCTGCGCACACAAAGTTTGGTCCAGAAAGTTGCCAGCTCTGCTGAAATCCACCAGAGACCTCTATGTACATAGAATGTGGAGGAAGACAGAGAGTGAGCCAGGCTATGGTGTTGGAATGAGGGACCGAGGGGGAGCTTACCAGGTAGAAGGCCCCTTGTCTCTACCTGGTAGTGCAAATTCCCAGATACAGTGGGTATTTGATACATGGATAATCAGCTGCTCTGTGGTTTATGCACAAGTTGCTTCTCCACTGACGTTCACGTTCTTGAGGTGGGGGGGTGGTTAAGGGAGCTCTCCCTAACTGCATGGGTTCTGGAGGAATTGATGATGGAGGTCTTACAGCCTGAAATGGTTCTGAGAATGGAACTGGGGCTCTAGCTGGTGATCCGTGGGTCGTTTCATAAGATACTTGTCAGAGTGAATTATCTTTCAAGATCATTGGGTAGACAGCTCATCTTTCAAGCAAGTGGAGAAGTAATGGGCCAACAGTGCTTCCTCATTCCAGCCACATTCCACTGTGAGGGCCCTGAATTCCACGGTATTACCAGCACAGAGCATAAGCCTTGATACAGGCAAATTATCTGATCTGCTGCTTCCCTTCCACTTCCCAATAGCTGAAAACCCAGTGCAACTCATTGGTGAAATTGTCACATCTGTTGCAAATGTGGATCTTATTTTAACAGTTAGCTGTGGCCCAAGGAAAGCTTGGCTCAATACATAGAATACAGAGACGGTTGGAGCTTGAGGTGTAATACGCTCAGGGACAGGAGTTGCAGCATTGGATTGGGGATCCAGCAAAGCGTTTAGGCTCCGGAGTCCGGGGCTCTGAGGGACGAGGTTGACTGGAACAGGGTTACTGTATTGAGACGGGGAATGGGTTGAGAATGGCAAGCCGATGGTTTCCTCCTGTTTCTGGATCGTGCACTTATGTCAAACGGCGAAATCCTTTCGGCAAGCAAACACTGTTGGGTCAATCGCAAGTTCACCCATCCTGCCAGGAAATGTAGAGGAGGCCTTACCAAAGAACAAAGCACTGAAGACAACTTAGTGGTGAACAATAACTTTACTAATAAACTGCAAAATAACTAGCATGAGAAGCCAGAAAACAAGCGAAAACAGATACCGAACACCACAGACAATGAGGTAACTGAAGGCTAGAAGCTACTGTTTGTGGCTGGCTGCTTTAATAAAAACATAGAAAACCTACAGCACAATACATGCCCTTCGGCCCACAAAGCTGTGCTGAACATGTCCTTACCTTAGAAATTACCTAGGGTTACCCATAGCCCTCTATTTTTCTAAGCTCCATGTACCTTGTCCAGAAGTCTCATAAAAGAACCTATCGTATCCGCCTCCACCACCGTCGTCAGCAGCCCATTCCATGCACTCACCATTCTCTGCGTAAAAAACATTTCCTCTGTTCCTACTTCCAAGCACCTTAAAACTGTGCCCTCTCATGATAGCCATTTCAACCCTGGGAAAAAGATTCTGACTATCCACATGATCAATGCCTCTCATCATCTTATACATCTCTATCAGGTCATCCCTCATCTTCTGTCGCTCCAAGGAGAAGAGGCCGAGTTCACTCAAACTATTCTCATAAGGCATGCTCCCCAATCCAGGCAACATCCTTGTAAATTTCCTCTGCACCCTATCTGTGGTTTCCACATCCCTCCTGTAGTGAGATCACCAGAACTGAGCACAGTACTCCAAGTAGGGTTTGACCAGGGTCCTATATAGCTGCAACATTTTCTCTCAGCTCGTAAACTCAATCCCACGGTTGATGAAGGCCAATGCACCATATGCCTTCTTAACCACAGAGTCAACCTGCACAGCAGCTTTGAGAGTTCTATGGACTTGGACCCCAAGATCCCTCTGATCCTCCACACTATCAAGTATATTCTGCCATCATATTTGACCTACCAAATTGAACCACCTCACACTTATCTGGGTTGAAATTCATCTGCCACTTCTCAGCCCAGTTTTGCAGCTTATCAATGTCTCACTGTAACCTCTGACAGCCCTCCACACTATCCACAACACCGTCAATCTTCGTGTCGTTCACAAATTTACTAACCCATCCCTGCACTTCCTCATCCAGGTCATTTTTAAAAATTATGAAGAGTAGGGGTCCCAGAACAGATCCCTGAGGCACACCACTAGTCACTGACGTTCATGCAGAATATGACCCGTCTACAACCACTCTTTACTTCTTTGGGCAAGCCAATTCTGGATCCACAGAGCAATGTCCACTTGGATCCCATGCCTCCTTACTTTCTCAATAAGCCTTGCATGGGTTACCTTATCAAATGCCCTGCTGAAATCCATATGCACTACATCTACTGCGTTACCTCCATCAATGTGTTTAGCCACATTCTCAAAAAATTCAGTCAGGCTCTTAATACATGATCTGCCTTTGACAAAGCCATGCTGACTATTCCTAATCATATTATGTCTCTCTAAATGTTCACAAATCTTCCCTCTCAGGACTTTTTCCATCAACTTACCAACCACTGCAGTAAGAATCACTGGTCTATAATTTCCTGGGCTATCTCTACTCCCTTTCTTGAATAAGGGAACAACATTGTCAACCCTCCAATCCTCCAGAACCTCTCCCGTCCCCATTGATGATGCAAAGATCATTACCAGAGGCTCAGGAATTTCCTTCCTCGCCTCCCACAGTAGCCTGGGGTACATCACGTCCGGTCCCAGTGACTTAACCCACTTGATGCACTCCAAAAACTTCAGCACATCCTCTTTCTTAATATCTAAATGCTCAAGCTTTTCAGTCCACTGTAAATCGTCTCTACAATCACCAAGATCCTTTTCCATAGTGAATATTGAAGCAAAGTGCTCATTATATACCTCTACTGTCTCCTTTGGTTCCATACACACTTTTCCACTGTCACACTTGATTGATCCTATTCTCTCACATCTTATCCTCTTGTTCTTCACCTACCTGTAGAATGTCTTGGTGTTTTCCTTAATCCTGTCTGCCAAGGCCTTCTCATGGCCCTTTCTGACTCTCCCAATTTCATTCTTAAGCTCCTTCCTGCTAGCCTATTATATTATCTTCTAGATCTCTATGATTACCTAGTTTTTTGAACCTTTCGTAAGCTTCTTTTCTTCTTGACCAGATTTACAACAGCCTTTGTACACCACAGTTTCTGTACTCTGCCATCCTTTCCCTGTCTCATTGGAATCATCCATGCAGAACTCCATGAAAATATCCCCTGAACATTTACCACTTTTTTTCCATACATTTCCCTGAGGACATCTGTTCCCAATTTATACTTCCAAGTTCCTGCCTGATAGTCTCATATTTCCCCCTACTCAAATTAAACACTTTCCTAACTTATCTGTTCCTATCCCCCTTTAATGCCATTGTAAAGGAGATAGAATTGTGATCACTATCTTCAAAATGCTCTCCCACTGAGAGATCTGACACCTGATCAGGTTAATTTCCCAATATCAGATCAAGTACAGCCTCTCCTCTTGTAGGTTTATCTACATATTGTGTTAAGAAACCTTCCTGAACACATCTAACAAACTCTACCCCATCTACCTTCTTTGCACTAAGGACATGCCAATCAATATTTGGGAAATTAAATTCTCCCACCATGACAACCCTGTTATTATTATACCTTTCCAGAATCTGTCTCCCTTTCTGTTCCTCAATGTCCCTGTTAATATTGGGAAGTCTATAAAAAACACCCAGAAGAGTTATTGACCCCTTCTTGTTCCTAACTTCCATCCATAGAGACTCCGTAGACAATCCCTCCATGACTTCCCTTTTTTCTGCAGCCTTGACAATATCTCTGATCAGCAGTACACACCCCCACCTCTTCTGCCTCCCCCTCTGTCCTTTCTGAAACATCTAACGCCTGGCACTCAAAGTAACCATTGCTGCCTCTGAGACATCTAAGTCTCTGTAATGGCCGCAACATCATAGCTCCAAGTACTGATCCACACTTTAAGCTCATCTGCTTTGTTCATAATACTCCTTGCATTAAAATAGACACATCTCAAACCATCGGTCTGGTGCGAACAAGGATTGTGGATGAGAGTCGGGTTTAAATAGGCTGCAGGTGACGGGTTGGAAATGAGTGGCAGTTGACTCCTATTATCTCGATGGAGACTGGAAGGTCCCTAGCTATGCAGATCTGATGGGTGAGGCTGCATTTGGATTTACAAGAATGTTGGAAGGACTTGAGAGACTGAGTTATAGAGAAAGGTTGGACAGTCTAGGTTTTTTTCCATAGAGCACAGTAAAATGATGGGTGATCTTATCGGGGTGTATAACATCACATGGTGCATAAATAGGTTGAAAGTATTCAACTTTTTTCCCAGAGTTGGGGTATCATGAGCATGAGTGCATAGATTTAAAGTGAGAGGGAAAATATTTAATAGGATTTTGAGGGGTAACACTTTTACATGGAGCGAGATATGTACGTGGAATGAAGAAGTGATCGAGGCAGGTACAATATCAATTTTTAAATGACAATCTTGATAGATAGATAGATAGGACTGGTTTCAAAGGTCATTTGGATATAGATTCTTGGTCAGTATGTACCATTTGGGTCTATGCTGTAGAACTCCATGGCATGATTCTAAAGAGATGCAAATAGCTTGGATAGGGAGTAATTCTTCAGTAAATAATTTTTCAAAATAGCAGTCAGTAGTGCTTTTTATGGACAGGTGGTTGGTCTTATCTTGGGTTGTCACAAAGGATTCTGGTTGTTCCCCAAAATTCCCCACTGGGCAAATCAATCCGAAGTACTGTAACTGTAAAGGTATTTATGAAGCTCCTCATTGACTGTTTTCACAACTAGAAGTCCACATCACTGGTGGTTCTAGACCCAGAACTCAACCTTCTTAGGTCCAGAACAGGGAAAGTCATATAGGGCATCTGGTACTGTTTTTATAAGGGGAGCAAATTTCCTCGTGGTTGCAGGGTGTTGTGCACAACACAAGCCCACTGGCAACTATAAGCATAACTACATTTAAGTAGAGGATAAACAAGGAAAAAACAAATAAATCAAGAGTCATGGTGATAGATGATGAGAGTGAGAGGAGGTTTGAATGAAGTGTGAGTGCGTGAATTATTAATTTAGAAGGGTCTGTATTCTGAATGCATTCAAATGTAAGCCCTTCATCATCCATGGACTGAAAGATGGCAGAGGTATGTTTGTGTCGTGGGGAATGGATTCAAAACTGAAGGGGTTAAAGTGTGTCTGTTTCACAGCGGAGGCTAATCAAGCCTTCTCATCCAAAGCTTGTTATAAACACTGCCAGAAGCAGCCACTCAGGGGCTGATTCCAGCCTTCCTCTGGGAGTCTTCAATGGGCTTCAGAGGCCAAATGAGGTGTAAGTCTATTAAAATTAAAGCGTTTGTGCACAGATCAAAGTCCCACTGAGCATTACCGCTCTGCAAAATGCCACTCAGGTATAGTTAATTTCTCCCTGACAAACAGCGGCCAGGTTTGATAGTAAACACACACAGCAGACTCCTGTATCACCATATACTTAACTTAGCCCTTCCATTCCTGCTACCTTCCAGCTAACACCAGGGGTGGACTGTCTTGCTGCCAGGTCTTTCGCTTCCCCCAGCTCTGAAGGGTTGCTACATAACCGAGAGCCCCGATTTCAGCCTAAATCACACATCAGGAATGATTCAAGTTTGTGTTTTATCTTTCACATTAGCTCCTGCACAGCTGAGAACTCTGCTTATTTCACGTCTCTCTGGATGTGGTGAGTGGAAATAAGTGTGCAAGAAACAATCCATTTCAGAAGTGTGCACGTTATTGAGAAGACCGGCATTAATTACTCTCCTTCATGATCCTAACTAGAAGTCAACCATTGCAGCAAGGATGCATAGGCCATGACATCTATACATCGACAAGGCTGGAAACCTCTTTTACCAAATAGATGGCTAGGTGTCTTCTGTTACAGGCCAATGACATCTTAGCCACTTTCATGGATGCCAAACTTTCTGAACATGAGTTCAAACTTGAGTGGTCAGATTTTACTGAATTATAAACTCCTGTATCTGCATAATTTATTCAGTTTCATAAACTCTGCATCATCGCAGTTTATAACATTGTCCAATGTATGGGATGTGACAGGGGCATCAGGGCAAACAATGGTGCTGATGACTTCCCTCTCAATTGCAAATCAAGATAGATGGCATCAAGACTTTGGAAGAGGTTTTATACATTGTGATAAATAAAATTGAAAGGGTTAAGCATCTTGAGATTGATTGTTATGAATGAGGATTTCCAAGCCTGGATTCACTGGATTAGGTAAATTAGTCTCACCTGGTAACACTGGATTATGAATTTATTGAACCGATCAGATATTCTCCCATCTGCTGGTCATTTCCACAATTGCTCTTCAAAAGTAACAAAACTTTGACAGGGCATTTGCACACGATAGTAAATTCAACAGCAGAGGGTTGGTCTATAGCTGGGTTATTTACCACTCCAGTGTAAACGCCCTTTCATCTCTCGGATGAATTACCATGTGTTGGTAAGTTTTGTTTTGTTTGCCCGAGGAGGAAGACATAGAGGGAATGATCTGTTAGCTGAGCAATAAAGCAAGGCTGATAAATATTTTGACATGTTGAACAGTGTTTATTGAATGAGAGGGGCATGTTGGTGGGAAGGAATGTGGTTAAGAATCGGTAAAAGAAAGGAGAGAGAGGGAGGGTGAGGCAATGCTTGAGTGAGTGTGAATTAGAATCCGCAGCATACATTGATTGAATTGAGAGGAGACTGAATTACGTGCTGTTATACCTGTCAGCACAATCTAAGGAGACAGCTTCTCACTCGTTTTAATGCCAAGTAGAGAACCCCTTTGCATATCTTCAATCGGCCTTTTTTTTTACATTGTGTGTAATAGGAGACTGAAGAGGTCAGTAGTGCATGGATGACTTCTGACCCTTAATCTCCTTGAGTGGCATTTGCCAGTCAACCTAAGCTGTTTTGTGATAATAGTTTATTGACTAGGCTGCCATTTTCAAACCTCAGGCACAATGTGCATCGAGAGGCACTATGTAAGCCGAGAGGAACAGGGTGCTCTCCACAATGTATGGGAGGGATGGGGAGGTGGACTGAAGGGGGAGGAGATGCTGGCTGTAGTTAATGTCCTCTGGAATGACCAGACCTTTGATCTTGCAATTGTGGAAGTGTTTTTTTGTTCCGTCTGTTTTCTTTTCAATTTACAATTTACAATTTACAAAAGCAGTAATCAAAAGGCGATATAATTACCTGGGTACCAGCAGTAACTTGTTTGAATACTTTTTTTAATGCAGCAGTTTGCAGTGTTGTTGTCAGTCAGGAAAGCATAAATACATCTGCTTTGTGTGGGTGGACTTACTTGCTTTGTGTCTGTTGCTGCAAATTAATACACCTGTAAATAATAACACACACAAAATGCTAGAGGGTCTCAGCCCGAAACGTTGACGGTACTCTTTTCCAGGGATGCTGCCTGGCCTATTGAGTTCCTCCAGTATTTTGTGTGTGTTGCTTGGATTTCCAGCATCTGCAGATTTTCTCTTGTTTGTGTCTACAGTATATAGTAATGTGTATGTACCTGTAGAAGCAAAGATATGCGTTTGTGAGTATCAGTGTGAGTTCCATAGTTCCTTACATCAGAGATGGAGGCGACTGCACACAAACCTCACAGTCCCATTCCTCACTAATTTTCCTGTACCCTGTTCTCCCAGCATCCTCATTAGCACCCCATACTCCACTGCTCATTGACAGACTGGGGTTAAAGAAGTCAGTTAGCCTACCTATCAGCAAGACTTTGCGAAACTGGAGGGAAACAGATATGGACGGAGAAAGAAGGTTCAAACTCCACATGGAAAGCACTGAAGCTCTGGAACAAAAGTGTGTCATTGGAACTGTGAGGCAGCAGGCAAACCAGCTGTGCCACCATGGTGTGTATATGTGAGCATCCATGCGCATGTGTTAAATGTTAATGCCAAGGAGTTTGTAGCTGTTGGAGGAACTCAAAAGGCCAGGCCGCATCTATGGAAAAGAGTAAACAGTCAACATTTCGGGCCAAGACCCTTCTTCACGACTGGAAAGGAGGGGGAGAAGGTGGGGAAAAGGGAGGAACCAGTACCATGAGGCAGGTGACAGGTGAAACCGGGAGAGGGGAACGGGGTGAAGTAAAGAGCTGGGATTTGATTGGTGAAAGAGATAAAAGGGCTGGAGGAAGGGGAATCTGACAGGAAAGGACAGAAGACCATGAAAGAAAGGGAAAGGGAGGAAAGGGAAAGGGAAGGGGGAGGTGATGGGCAGGTAAGGAGATAAGGTACGGGAGGAAACTGGAGCAAGGAATGGTGAAGGTGGGGGGGGGGTTAAACAATGGGACAATTACTGGAAGTTTGAGAAATCAGTGAGATGCCATCAGGTTGGAGGCTACCTAGATAGAATATAAGGTGTTGCTCTGCATGTGGCCTGAGCGTGAATTCATCAAGGAAGTAGAGGAGGCCATGGACTGACATGTCAGAATGTGAATGGGAGGTGGAGTTAAAATGGGTAGCTACAGGGAGATCCCACTGGTGGACGAGACTAGGTGCTCGGTGAAGTAGTGTCCCAATCTATGTTGGGTTTCACCCATATACAGGAAGTCACACTGTAAGCACTGGATACAGTTGATGACTCCAAAGACTTGCAGATGAAGAGTTGCCTCAGCTTCAAGGACTGTTTGGGGCCCTGAATGGTGGTGAGGCAGGAGGTGTTGGGGCAGGAGTGACATTTGTACTGTACTGTATCTGATGCTTCCAATGTGGCCTCCCGAATATTGGTGAGACCTGGCATAGATTGGGAGTCAGCTTTGACGAACGCCTACCTTCTGTTTGCCAGAAAAAGCGAGATCTCCCTGTAGCCACTCATTTCAATTCCACCTCCAGTTCCCATTCTGACATGTCAGTCCATGGCCTCCTCTACTGCTGCAATGAGGCCACACTCAGGTTAGAGGAACAACATCTTATATTCCATCCAGGTAGACTCCAAACTGATGCCATAAACATCAATTTCTCAAACTTCTGGTAATTGCTGGGTGGAGGCCTCCTTTACCATTCCCCATTCTTGTTTCCCTCTCACACCTTATCTCCTCACCTACCCATCACCTCCCTATGGTGCTCCTCCCATTTCGCATTCTTCCACGGTCTTCTATCCTCTCTTATCAGATTCTGCCTTCTCTAGTCCTTTATCTCTTTCATCAATCGACTTCTCAGCTCTTTACATCACCCCCTCCTCCTCTCTCGGTTTTCCTATCACAGCCACCTTGTACTTATTCCTCCCCTCCCCACATTCATCTTACTTCATCTTCTCTTCTTCCTTTCCAGTCGTGAAGAAGAGACTTGGCATAAAACATTGACTGTTTACTATTTTCCATAGGTGCTGCCTTGCCTGCTGAGTTCCTCCGGCATTTTGTGTGTGCTACTTTGGATCTCCAGCATCGGCCGATGTTTTCGTGTTTGTGGTTGAACTTCAGTCTGTCATTGAGGCAGATGGCAAGGTGCCTTTATAAGCAGAGCTAATTGTGGGTGGCATATCTCAATCTACATTTGTTTGTTAACAATTAACCATACATTGATCCTTCACCGATTGGAATTGGTTTACTATTGTCACATATACTGAGATACACTTACACGCTTGTCAGAATCAAAATCACGTTTATTATCAAGATATACATTATGCTGTGAAATGTGATATTTTAAGGCAGCAGTATAGTCGGTGATGACGGATGGTGCCTTCTTGAGGCACCTCCTTTTGAAGATATCCTCAGTAGTGGAGGTGGTGGGGGGGAGGAGGGCTTGTGCCCTGTGATGGACTTGGCTGGGTCTTGCACACTTTGCAAACAGATCAATTCATTTCACAGTGAATCGATGTAGTACAAGGTAAAACAGCAACAGAGTACAGAATAAAGTGCAGCAGCTATAGAGAAGGTGCAGCACAGGGAGACAATAAAGTACCAGACTGCGTCATATTGTACTGTTGATGAAGACGGAGCACCAGGTACCTTTGACAGGAATTGAATATTGCTGACGTTGATGCCATCCCAGTTGGTATTGAGATGATGGAACTGAATCTCCTGCTGGCACCATGGCAAGACTCTCCATTATGTCAGGCATTCCCAGATTTTGATCCAATGACAAGAAAGGCAGAATGAAATATGCCCAAGCCAGGATGGTACATTTTTGAAGCACAACGTCAAGAGGACAATAATGCTGAGAAGTTTCTGCCATAATTTACTGTCTCAATGGTGCAATACTGGTAGATAGAGTGAATGTTTAAGGTGAAAAGTCAAGTGGCAATTACTCACACAATTCCACTATAATTAATGCAATCCATCTGAATCCCCACTGGGTAACAGAAAATGTAACTCATGTTTATATCTGTATGCACTACCAAAGTTATGTTATGCATTTAAATATAAATTTAATCCATATAATGAGCATAATATATTTCAGCTATTTATAATGGAAGACCAAGTACTTCCCAGTATTTGGATTTATTTCTTGTGTGTTAAGGAAATTAGTTAACTATTGTTCCTTTTTAATTTGTACTCCAGTCTTATTTCAGAAGTAAGCTGTTCCAGTCTATTTGATTCAGATTTGTGAATATCTTCCGTCGGTGTTTTTTTTATGAGATGAGATCCTTTTTCAGCCACCCGGGAAACAGAACAGAAAACAAAGATTCCAACATTGACATGCAAAGGTGGAACTTGTATTACTGTAGCATCTTTCATGGCCACAGAACAAACTGTGGAATCACATGTGT